>NC_044496.1:15043771-15088771 GCF_902362185.1 Chanos chanos
TGCTGAGTACAAAACATCTTACATTGCTGAACATGAAAAAGAACTTATTCATCAACTCCAGTCTTAGAAAAGCCCACAACAAAGATTTTATTGAAAAGTCATTCTGTAACAGGTATTTCTCAAGTAGGTTTCTTCCATTTGGACATGATCACAATGCAGAGAATTGCTTGTCCGATCAAATGTGACACCCATCAGATTTTATAACTTATAATGCTACGCTCAGTGACTAGGGAGATCCCTCTGTATGTCTCTATAAAGACAGTCTATGGTCACCACATCCATTTTGGTCCTATTGGTCTACAAGTCCTAAAACACCATCATAGACCATACATACAATAACGAACAGGTATGGCAGAGAATATAACCGTGTACCCACAGCAAAAACGTACATATCTGTAATTATTTTATTTACGTCCAGCAATGGTTTTCAAAACCTTTCAGTAAGATAATTAAAAACAAGCCCTGGCATCAGTCTATTGAAATATTTGACAATCACAAACAGTTCTCTTTTGTGTGAGGCAGTGAGTAAAATATTCAGAGCAGAATTTGCTTTCAGTTATCTCACACAATAACAATAAAATCGGCCACATGCGCACTGAGCACCAAAAAAGCTGGCAGTATCAGTGGTTGACAGGGCAAGTCTCTTGGTTTGATTATCATTGGGCTGGAGTTTAAATGATTTCTATGTGTTTACTGCTCCAGTTTTATTCCATGCTCTGTGTTTATTATGAAAACTGTATGGGTGAGATATGTGCACTCTGGCATGGAAATGGTAATGGATGGTCATCTCTGTCTCTTCTCATTAAGACAAACATTTGAACCTGGAGAGCAATGCATGCCAGACACTTACGATGCACCAGGTCCAAGTCTGTCCTGAAACTACAGTGTCATTTTTACACTATATTTCTTTGTTAAACAGTTTGATATGACTGTGCCAAGTGAGTTTGTCTCCATTCATTTAGTTCTGCTTGTCTATGAATCCATGTCCTGTGGTTGTTCCCAATACATGTGCTATCCCTGGATTGAGAGTAACAGAGCGTACTAACATAGACGACACTGTTTATTTTACATTCTAGTCAGCGCAAAAGAAAAAAAGACAAACACTCACCAAAACTGATCATCCTTTCTTATGAAAGTGTTTACACGCACCCAGAATGGAAATCTTATCCGGTCATAATGTACACCTCTCTTTTTCTTGCTCCTAAGAGTATTCCAACTGAGAGAGAGAGAGAGAGAGAGAGAGAGAGAGAGGAGAAGCGTGTTTCTGTATTCAGGGTGAAAAGGTGTACTGTTCAACAACCTCTCCTTCTCAGTCTCCCCCTTCTCTCTCCCTCTCTCTCTCCCTCTCTCTCTATCTCTCTCTCTCCCCCTCTCTCTCTCTCTCTCTCTCTCTCTCTCTCTGTCTCTTTCTTAGAGTAGCATTGCAAGCTGTCAGTGGGTGAGACTGGGCATTTGTAAGTAGTACCCTCCCTCCCTCCGTCCCCTACAATCCACTGAACATAAACCCAGTTTCACACCGCAGGTCACCAAATCACAGCCTTCTTCCTGTACTGCTGTTTGGAGAAAGAGAGAGAGAGTTTGACTTTCCCTTGGATTCAGTGCCCTCACACTTACTCTGTGTTTCATAATTCTGCAGTTTGATTCTGGGCCGGAGAGTTCAGTCTATATGTTCCTTCAAACTTGTTTAAGGATATAAACAAAGACATATCGCTTGAAACGATTCAGATTTCATAGAGGTGTTCACTCTCAACTAAGACAGCCTGAAAACTTCAGATTATTTTAGATTGCAATCAGATAGTGATGTGTTTGTCTAGCTTTGTTGACTCTTATCCACGGCATCACTTGACTGAATATGAAACCAGTTTGCATCTAACACAATTCTGTTCACTTGTATGCAATCTCAATTGCACAATTCATGGTCTGTTACATCAAGCTCTATTCCAGTCCTCCCTCACTTTCTATTTATTCGACTGTGTGTATGAACAGCCTCATTGTCTCCCTGAGCGTGTGTGTGTGTGTGTGTGTGTGTGTGTGCGTGTGTGTGTGTGTGTGTTTATGTTAGCCAGAGTGGATACAGGTTTGGACTCTGGGTCTAGATTAAAGGAACTTCAGGAGGATTTTTCCCCTGATTAACCCCAGAACTGTGAGTGCCGAGAACCTCTAAGTGAAGACACACATATGCATTCACACACACACACACACACACACACACACACACACACACACATTCACTCATGCTCACTCTGGCCCTGAATGCAGTCTGTGTGCAGAACAGCACGCTTATGAATCATTGGGCAGACAGGAATCCCTAAACAAACACACACTCCACAGAGGTAGGATTCAGCCCACTGTATACACATACAGCCACACACACACACACACACACACACACACACACACACACACACACACACACATACACAAACATGCTGTCTAACCTTTTAAATTAGACACTCTCACCATGTATTAATGTTAATGTGTAAGGCAAATAGACAGCACCACTGTTCTACCCAAGTCAGAAGCTCAATATGTGCTTTTGTACTGACGCTCCACACTCTACTTCTATTGTTCAAATACTCTCCTCCACTCTCTGAACTGACAAGATTGCTCCTCTCCCCAACCAAGACTCACTATTCCAACCCTGAAAGAAGCCCTTTGATTACACAACAGCAAGTGAAACTGAATGCATCTGGTGAAAATCAAAATCTTTATTAAGAACCAAGAGTAGGAGTTACATTTTATATTATTTTTCTCAAATGGTAGTTATCTAATATACTTGGCTATCATGATGTTTGCAGAAGAGTGTAACAGTAATAAAAAGTAGAAGTAAATAACACCATTTGTGTGTATGTGTGTGTGTGAGAGAGAGGGGGAGAGAGAGAGGGAGAGAGAGAGAGTGTGTGTGTATATCTTTTTGCTTTTTAACTAATAATGAACCATTTCAGTTGAGGTACATACTCATTCTCTATGATTTTTGCACAACATAGTGAAATATATACATGTAATACCCTCTGCTGGTAGAAAACTGACACAGATGAATGAACAACGACACAGGCTCAGACTTCCTCCATTCACGCCCTCTAGTGGAATCACATAGTGCAGTTTTACAGGGAATCAGATCCCTTAAACTGTGGGAAACCACCACCAACAAGCGAAACAAGAGGAAGTTAGTGAGTTAGCACTAAGTGTATACTTATATGTTTACTTAGCTTTTGGAAAACATCAAACAGACAAAGGTCCCCCCGCCCCCCTCTGTGTTTTACTCCAAGTGTATCTGTACTTACTCATGTTTTTCCTCTTCGAAAATAGATGTCGTATTTGTGCTTATCTATCCTCTGTTGTTCACCAAAGCAAGAATGAGTGAATGGCAAACTACATGATATATTAGGATGTGGATCTAATGAAACCAATCAGCTGAAGATTTATTGCTATACTTTCTTTGTTTGTATTATATGTAATAAGAGCAGTATCATTTTGACACATCACATAATTCTGAATTAATATATTTCTGTATTGCATGTCTCAGTAATCACACTTAAGTTATACCTTACAGAAATATATTGCTTTAAGACTCCCTGTCCTAAATCCTAAATGGAAAGGAGGTTAAAGGAGGTGTGGGTGTCTATGAGGGGGAGGGAGAGAGAGAGAAGGGGACAGAGATCAACAGGAAGATGCTACTCCACTCTGTTGGTGCCTGTAAGAGAACATGATCCAAGCAGACAAAATACAAGAGAGGCTGTGAAGCTTTGTGTGGGAGAGGAAATCAGCCCCACCTTAGACACAGAAAGAGACAGGGAGGAAGAGAGAGAGAGAGAGGGAAAGAGAGAGAGAGAGAGAGAGAGAGAGAGAGCCCAGTATGTTAGCCAAGAGGAAGACATCGCACTCTGCCTGCCCTCCGTCAGGAGGAACTCCTCCCTCTGTCTCCTTCTGTTCTCTATGCCGTCCCACTTCCACCTCCACGTTCAGCATGGAGTATTTTTAAACACTCTCTCTCTCTCTCTCCCTCGCTCAGGAGATTTAACCCTACGACACAATTCCCTGCTCTGTCTGTTCCAAGAAATGGGAAGGACTATTCGAACTCTTTCCATTTCCATATTTACTCCAAGTCATCCTCTGTTGATTTCATAGGGGTGCTATTTGAAAATAGGCCCTAAGTGAAGTAATGCACAGAAAATTGTTAGTCCTTGACAATTCTCTTCATTACCTTCAAAACAGTACACTTAGTTTGCCTCAAAGATAATGATGCCGCAAGGTTTTGTTTGTACATATCTGAAAGCGTTTTAGACAATCTTGGTATCTAGCTTATGTGGGTTATGTGTGCACTGCTTCAGTTGAAATACTGTTGGTGCCTATCTTAAACAATAAGAGGTGAATGTGTGAAATATCCCACTGCTGTGGATATGTGTAAACATGGCTGTCCTGGAACCATCACAGTGAATATTGGCTCCTGCAAGACTGAAATAGACACATTAATACATTACTCTGACTTTAGACGCATTCATAGGAATGACTTCTCCCGTTTGTTTTGAGGCAGTAATCATCAGCAACTCATGGAGTAACACATCCTAGAGCACAATTTATCTGTATTTATCTGCTTGTAAGACAAAAAGGAGGACTCAGTCTTAACTGGGAAAGATGACATCATGTGTGGAGAATGTTCCCATAGGAGAGCCTTACTTCTGGTTCATATTAGCACAAGGGAAGCAAACGGGAAGGTACACAGAATGAGAACAACACGGATGCAGCCTTTTTTTTTTTCCTGTTTCATTTTTAATCTCTTTTTGTGAAAACACATGACAGAGGTTGTTTTGCTAACCTTTCTTTTAAATCCAAACATAAATTTCACGTTCCCTCAAAGTTGGTTTTTAATAGTCAAAAAACCAACACCTGCAAATTCCATGCTGGAGTTAATAGATTTTGCCAAACAAACAAATTTACAAATGGAACAAATGCATGCACTGCACAGTTATCTCCTCATTTCTCTGTCTGGCTTTATTTTCTGTTGTCACATGCATTCAGTTATATTTTTTGACACTTTTGATGCACATAGTAGACAATGCACATAATGGGTCAAATTTCTAAGAATTAAAGAGCTAAAAGATAAATTGTGATTTGAAGCGAGTTGTAAAAAATTAATAAATCATGTCATAAATTTCATGGGTCTTGAAATGTAAACAAAGAACATGACTGGGGCAGATACATTTCATGGAACTGTATAATGAGTCCAGTTGAGAAGGGCTGAGTCCGTTGGCTCATGTTGACAACACAGACCTGCACTCTTATAGTGTTAAACTGCATATCACGTTACCATCCCTCTACTCCAACACATTGGACCAGAGAGAACAGAACACTTTGCAATGAGTCTGTATTTGGCAGTGATATGTCATGTGTGCTCATGGCCTGGGTGGGAAAATCTTTTGTTCCCAGGCTTTTGTCAGATACCGACTACTTTCAGAGGGGGTCACTAAGGGTTTTTGTGCCGTCAGCTCTACAGGTGCTAGCGCCCTTTTATCTGTTTAACTGTAAAACAATGGGCTGAGGTACTGTCCTGCTTAACCCCTGCTCCTCTGGGGACAGCAAACAATGGCAAACCGGGCGGAGTCTTCCAGACCGAGGACAGCACTTAGTGCCGGACACGGGGAAGGGTGGGAAAACGCCTCTCACACAATTCCGCTGAGCATTCTGTCCAAACATGCGGCCGCCGCTGATTGTAGCTCGCAGGGTTTGGGCGTGAGCTACACAAAGAGGCTACTGTCCCACATGTGCCAGAAAACTGTTGAGAAATATGAATAACCACGGATCGAGAGCAGGGCTGCAAGAGGCCAACACACTGTTAGTGTCATTCTAAAAAGGAGGGATGAGAAATTTCAAACGAGTCTCAACCGCTTTCAACTTCCAGGGATTTCAGGCTCTGAAAAATCAGGGGCAGGGTCCTGAAACGTGCAAAGCAAACGCCACGGTCAGCAGCAATGACACGGGAGGGCATGACCTTTCAGTGAATTACATAAGACTTTATATAATTTGGCATTACTGCAGGACATTACATAAGCTTTGATATAATTTGGCATTGTAATGAAGCATTATCCAACATTTGTTTTAGACTGGCAAGATGGTATCATTGTCATACAGTTACATACAAGAATAAATGCAAGTTTAAAATGAAATTCTGTTAAAACTGTTTTGCAACAGTTGTATTGTATATTATGGATAGGATTCACTTCAGTTTAAATTCACAGTTATGGCACATCATAATGTCTGAACTGATCATTTAAAACATTTCCACAAGCTGTGGATCACAAGGATAGCCTCAGACCACTAAATGTTAGCATCCCCATACAAGGTTATTGGTGTGTATCTTTAATGAGGACAGAAGTGTGTTTGACAAGGCACGGGTATCACATCTCACAGGACTGACATCAATCCTCACACAGTGCATCCTGAAAAAGGGCCACCCCTGTGTCTCTCAGAGGACATCTGTCATTTCATGACATTAATCCCTCTCAAACACGACCAAGAAAGGACCCTACAGTTGTGAGAAAAAGTTTGTGGATCCTTTGGAACTATTTCAATTTCTGCATGAATCTCCTAAAAATGCCCTCTGCTTATTACTGCAAGTGATAATAATACATAAAGACAGTCTTTCTATTGCCTTATTGACAACAACCTCAACCAAACACTTTCTGGAACTGCTGATCAGACCTGTCCAGTGGTTAGGAGATAATTTAGCCCATTCCTCTACTTAAAACTGTGTTTCAGATCATGCAACTACATTTCAGCAGGACTGGGGTCAGGACTCCACCATCCTAAAACACGTCATTTCTTCTGTTTCAGCCACTCTGTTGTTGATTAACTCCTGTATTTTGGATCATTGTCATGCTGGATGGCCCGACATTTTTGAGTTTTAGGTCACAGACAGACGCCCTGACATTCTGCTGTAGAATTTCCTGATACAGCTTGGAACTCATCGGTCTCTCAGCGATCGTAAACCGTCCAGTCCCTGAGTCAGCAAAGCGGCCCCACACCATTATAGTCCCTCTGCCACGCTTTACAGCCGGGGGGGTCGGGGCGTTGCGGCTGGAATGGAGTGTTTTGTTTTCTCCTAACACAATGCTGTGTACATTTACCGAAAAGTGAAACTTTTGTTTCATCTGTGCAGGGCACCTGGTTCCAGTAGTGCTGCAGAAGATCCAGGTGGTCTGTCAGCAAACTTGTGACAGGCAGCAGTGTGTTTTTTGGAGAGCAGTGGTTTCCTCTGTGGTAACCTCCCATGAACACAACTCCTGCTCAGTGTTTGTCTTTTGGTAGGCTCATGAACACAGACGTTAACACGTGAGAGATGCCTGCGGATCCTTACCTGTCACTTTGTCACCTGTTTTAGGATTGTACGGTGCTCCTTTACACTGATCTTCATAGGACGGCCACTCCTATAAGGAGCAATGATGTTGAATTTCTTGCAGTTGTCGCTGATGAAGGCCCAAGTCTTTAGAAATTGTTTTGTTACCCTTTCCAGTCATATGTGCCTAAACAACACTCTGTAATCTTTTTTCGATTGGGTCATCATGCACTTCAACAAAATTCTGTTGCGAAGAGTATGTAACCAGAATGATGTGTTCATTTATATGCCAAAGAAGGTAGTCCCACACCTGGACTGTCTGGGACACCTGACTCATTGAATCGGATGCCTGACTCCAATTACCCTCTTTTCAAGATGCCATTATCCTAGAGGTTCACGTACTTTTTCCATCAGCGACCTTGATTGTTTAAAATGTTGATTCAATAAAGATACAGCAATGTAATATTTTGTGTTAAAAGTTTGTTAAATGAGATTGTCTTTACTTATTAGTATCACTTTTCTCACAACTGCACATATATACTGCACATATATCTGTAGTCATTTTTATGTAGGGATCTGCAATTTAATGCAACAGTGTTAAAAGGGCACTACAAGCGAGAGTTGAAAAAAAAAAATAGAACACAACGGAAAGCCCACTGCAACTGAATGTTTGTTTGACAGAGGCGAGTGTACTATAGGTAATTTCCACTCTGTTTTCCAGAGTCATTAGTGATGCGGCCTTTCTGGAGGTAACATGGCAGCCCTATGTCATCTGATCACTTCTGCTTCTTAATAATGAGCATTGTGTTCTCTGACTGTCTGCTCTAGTGTCTTTTTACCTCCCTGTGAGTGATATGTGCTGGCTTATGGTGACAGGGACTCCACTGAAGCGTATTATCCTGCAGTTGTCCTTACTGTATCAAAGATAAATTGGAAATTCTGAATTGTAACTACTAATTGAAATAGATGGAAAAAGTGTGTAACAGACACTGAAGTTCTAAACAGCTAACTGTATCTCAAACAGCTCAAATATTTAACTTTTGGGTATTGTGCATAATGTAACTTGAAAGACGTCACTGAAAACACTGCCAAAACTTTCCATTTGTCAGAAATTGAATAACGTTATTCAGTTTTTGGAAGTATTTGAATGTAACTGATTCTAAATAACAGCACTCTGTTGACGTGGATAGGGAGTCTGTCTTTTCCCAGTTGTGAGTTTACAAAGACAACACTGTCATGAAATATTGTCATGACCCCTTCCAAAAGACAGAGCACTACATCACACTAGGGACAGGGGGACCAGCAGCATCGAAAAGACTTCCCTCCTTTGGCAGGAAATGGGCGAAACCTTCGTTGAAATTATTACTCTGACATTTTGTGTTGTGAAGGAAATGTCTCCTGATAGCAAAGGCTGTTGGTTTCCTGTTGAGCACTAACAGTAATGGCTTTACCACAGAGGAACTGTGAAGACTGTGAATTATTCCTGGTTACTGTGTAGCTACTAATGAGCAGCAGTTAAAGCAGGTGAAGCTTAAAGAGCCCATGAACGTTTAACACGTTTGCCTTTTAACCTTAAACCTACACAAAAAACAGCTTTGTGTTCCTTTTTTTTTTTTTTTTTTTCCTTTTCTTTATGTAGAACTTTACTGAAACACCCCAGAATGTGGAGGATCCTATAAAAACAGACTTTCATATTTGCTATGAAGAATTTAGAGTGACATCATAAATAAAAGGGTGATAGTCATATATACTGTACAGACAAAATTATACTGACATCATTTTCAGTTTCTAAGACTATGACTGCACTGAGGGCAATATAAAGGAAAAATCTCCGGCTAACAGGATGCTATTCCATGTGTGGGACTGTAACACTTGGACTTTTGACATCAAAAGCAACAGGAGCAGGAGGCTCATTGAGCCCTCTGATAACAAATGGGATTACGTCAGGCTCCGGTCTAGCTAGGCTGCGTGTTTGAAGGATCTTGAAAGGCACTCCCAGGGATCTCCACCCTACAGATCCTCCAGTGCTGGGAAATCTGAAACTTTGCTATATAAAATAGTCGCACATATCTACTACAGTAAATAAAACAATCAGCCAGGAGCTGGACAAAATTATGATCCCTCATACTTCAACTCATCATGAAAATGCAAAACCTTGCACGGGATCTACTTGCTGAGACTCATTTAAAACTAATGGATTTAGAACTTTTTCAGAGTTTATAAATCAGCCAAATGTACCCTGTCCTTATCATTTAGAAACTGATTAACAGTATCAAGTTAATCTTTTAAATGAAGATAACATTCCACAGTACAGGAAATTATATTTCTCACAACCAAGATGAAAGATATAACATGACAGTCTTTGGGTAAAGGTCCAGTGTAAACACGTAGTCTAAATTTCGAATAAAGAATGTCACACTAGGAGAAACGAAAGGTTTGTATCCAACTTTGAATCAAAGTTAAGGTCGTTTTTTACATTAAGTGGGCAAATGTTCATGATTGGTTCAGAAAAGAGAGTTTGGAGCACATAATACTTTGTAACACCCTCTGACTCTAGATTTTATTCCTGTTTATATACACCCAGTAATTCTGCTCCATATACTTGGGCATAAACTCTCTCCATAATTCAAATAAGAATAAGAATAAGAAAATAAAAAAAAGTTTTACTGATGCTAATGTGATGTATAGCTCTGAGATACCGTTTAAATTGGAGCAATATGCACATTGTTTCTTTTTAAAGAAACCTTAAACTTCGACAATATTACATTTTCGATATATAATAAAATAGCCTTCACAACGACAAGTCAGACTTCAAAAATAATGCTCTGCTTATACAATATTTCAATCATTAATTAACAAATGTCTAATACATTTGGCAGAAACCTTATACTGACTAAAACTTTTTTTTTTTTGATGGCCAAGTAAGTCCAGTAAATAAGGCGTACTGTAAATAAACTTGCTATTGAGCGATATTTACGACTTTGCAGTAAATATTTGTTTTTACATCTTTCAAAATGCAAAGCATAATGTTTGAAAAAGACGGAGAAGTCTGTCAGTGAACAATATGAGAAACGACATTTTAATAAGTTGAAATAAATACTCCAGTACATGCATGACCAATAACAAACAAAAATAGAAAAAATATTACAATACTATTGTAAGTCTGGTAAATAGTGTAAAACCTATGACACACACTCACAGCAGCTTTTACCCATTAAAATTCACACATGGAAAATAAGCCAGGACACTCTCCCCATTCTTACACTACATGTAATCAGTCACACAAGTGAAGCTACATCCATTATTAGGTCTGCTGTTTTCAGACGGCTAAAAACTGAGGTAAACTTTTCAGGTTTAAATTGTTTTAGGGCATTTACACTGTTGTTTTGACAAAGATGGAGCCAACAATGAGTGAGTGAGGCTAATAAGTGAGCGGCCTGTCAGTTTTGGGGGAGGTTTTTTATCACATCCAGCGCGAGAAAAACCTGTTTATACCACGTCAGATCTAAAAAAAAAAAAAAAAAAAAAGTTAGAGCTAACCTCGACGGGAAGATTTAGACACCATCTACATTCACTCTACTGGTCAAATAAAAGAGACAGGCCTGATCAGTCTCTCTTTGGTATCTCAAATAAAGGGCACGTAATTCATATGTCCGTCACGAGTTTTTAATTCACAGAATGGGAGTTGACTGGCGGCAGAGTTCTGGGAGAGGATCTTTCCCTTAGTGCCTGAGACAGCAGTGTGCATCCGTCTGAGACGGCGCAGGCCGAGTTCCGAAGCCTCTCCCTGTAGTCTGCCATCTTGGTGCTGCTCTCGGGATGTTGAGAGATATCCCTGAGGCCCTGCGTCAGGAGCACACAAGCCGAAACCACACTCATCGCTCCTCCCAGCACCGCCGTCTGCACAGCTTTCCCCTCGGGGGTGATGGTGGCCGCCTTGCCCAAAAACTGTGGCTCAGTGGCAAAGCCCACCAGGGCATGCACGGACTGGACGAGGGGTCCGCTGAAAAGAACGCAGCGGTTTCGAGTTAACTCGCTGGGGGAGGTTTTCACCTCCCTCACGCACGCCAGGAGAGCTGTAGCACTGGTGCTCATGCACTTCACACTGGCTTTGAACTGTTCCTTAGCAAACTTGTCCTTGGATTTCTCACTGGCCAGTGAGGAGGCATCCGTGAGGATGGTGAGGTTCTTTCGGATGTTCTGGGACACTTCCAGGAGGATCTGCGGGGTCAGGTCGCCAAGGGCCGTCAGCCGGAGAACGCTGCAGGCCTGCTCCACCTCGTGCCGGCAACGCGTCACTTTGTAGCGGTCCACTAGACCTGGCACTGCCGGTTGCGAGCCTGGGGTCTCCACGGCTGCCAGGTAAGCCGCATGGGCGGAGCATTCCGTGAGAGAAACTACAAGGTCGCCCATCTCCACCAGCCGGTCTCCGACTTCCAGAAACTTGCCCATGTTGAGCTGGCTTTGAATGTCGTGGGTGAGTATGGACAATGCCTTAGTCCTGGCGATTACAGTGTCCCGACACTTTTCAAACGTCTCAGCCACCGGCAGGCCCTCTGAGTTAACCACGGGCCTGGTCTCACTGGACAGCAGGAGCAAGTCTGCTACCAACTGCATTTTGCTCTTGCATGTGTCACAGATGGATGAAAGTCTTTTTCTTTGCTGCAAACTGCCACTCTGTATGTTGGTAGGAACCTCACTTTCTGACTTCCCTGATCCACTACTAGCCATAATAGGGTGGTTAAGCTACAGTTCTGGATTTTCTTTCTTTTTGTATAAAATATAGATTAAACCAGACATTCCATAGTGAAAAATGTAACTTATAACATATTCTTCAGTAAGAGTAATTTCCAAAAAAAACAAACAAACAAAAACCTTCTTTGAGAAATTTTTGACTGGCCAAAAAGTCTTCTTTTACTGTCCTTCAGAAAATAGAATGCTGAATCAAAACAAACAAGCAAAATTATCCAACCATACCAAAGGCACTGGTGAAAAATCAGGGCTTGGCATTCTTGTACGATTGTAGACATGAGTGCTTACAAGCACCTTCTATAAAGAGTGCTTGGGGAGGATAAAATTAAAAATCCCTTCAGATATATTTTAAATTGCTCAGTGTTACACTATTCTAATCTAACGTATGCGTAATTCACAATGGCAGGTTAACTAATCATTTCTACCTTGTCCCAGGAATTTGCCAAACAAGTATTTTCACAGGTTGTTTCCATCTACATCGGTCCAATAATACACAAGTGAAAAGAACATCCGGCTGTATCACTGCATTTAGCTGTATTACTATCTTAAATTGTGTCAAACAGGTTTGCATTTAAAAGCCTTGCTTGCGTCGTGCTTTCAGGATATAAATACACTGGAATACTGGATGAGCTGTACCCACTACGTTTGACCGCCCTGTTACAACTGCAAAGCAGTGACATGCCTGTTGTGGTACAAGCGCCCCTAGAGGAGTTTCGAATAGCCTCGCCGGGAACGTAATGCCGATTGAGCACCATAATTCCATACGACTTCCAAAATAAAAGACTCCAAAAGAGCAACAGGCCGTACACATCCAACCTCCTTAACTTTCGACCTTTTCTTTTTCGTACACAATCCCGTGATATAAACGAGTTCTTTTTGCAGACTCAGTTCCTTCTGCATATCTATTGTCCAGACGCCCTCCTCAGCTGAAAGCAGGGCACGATGCTGTCCGGTATATATGATGTACGGTTTCGGTTTTGGTTGCCATTTCTCAATCCTTCACCTGTTGAATTTTACGTTTCTATCGATACGTCCACAATTTAAGACCGACACCGATTACATCTAATTTAGATTACTGGATGAAGTTGCTAGCCCAACTTGAAAGTCGGTTGTAGTCTCCCGCTACATGTTGAGTATCAGGAAGCAGTAGAGGGTGTGGCAGCATACGAGTTGGTTGGTTGACTGCAGCTAGCAAACCAGACAGGCGAGAGGCAGAGCCTGATAGCTTCCTCGAAACTGCAACCACTCCGTCTTGTTCTTTCAAGTCCAACGTAATCCCGTCATGGACAGACCTTTCCCTTCCTGCTCTCACTCACTTCACAAAGTAAACTTTTCTTTCGATAAACGCTGAAGGGTCACGCCACTGTCAAATAATCTATTCCTTTCCAAGGCCCCGACGTGGGACTCATTCGACTACCGGTGTAGTACTGGGCAAAGTTACACCCAACGACTTCCCGCTCCAGAAAAGTATTGAGTGGTCGCCCTCCATTTTTCTTTTTTTTTTTAAAGCTCTTCTTATTTAAACACAGAGATCAATATGTAATATACGCGAATGATATTGCCTGCTTCCACTATTATCACACTCAGTGGCACACGCACAGCTGGGAGATTTAGCTTATGAGCTGCTTGCCTTAGCTCTACACCTACCCCGAATTCAATTATTTGATTTAGGTACTCGCACGCGCTTTACATCCCCGAATATACAGTATGTAAGATGTACGTTGAGAGCTTGCTTGGGATAAAACCGATCTGCGATATTTAAAATAGTCGGCATATAAACACTGATACGAAATTATATGAACAACAATTTAAATATATACAGTAACGTTCTTGGATGTCTTATCTGAAGTAAGGATTTCTTGGATTGTACATGATTAGTGTAATAGTTGCAGAGCTTCGGATCATTTTACTGTTGCCTCCGAATTATCTTCGGCGTTGTAGTTGTCATACTACTCAAAATATGGGACCGGCTTTCACCTTACCTACGTGGACAACATTATTAGTTATCCTTGAACCAAAAGACTAATAGTTAGCTGTGAAATGTGATTCTTGGCTCTGTGAAAACTGTGACGTATATGGTGGACGTACATAACATTGGAAGAAAAGTAAGATAAGAGATGTGAAGGAACCAATGCAGACATGCAGGGAGGGTCTAGAATGTTTGTAACACACCCTCTCTAACTAAGAACTGGTAACGCCAAACGAGGCTGCAGCATGATTTTTTAATGTGTCGATGGAATATTCAGTTTATGGTCGTAACACTTAGTGCAAATTCTGACCCTAATGAATGGAACACAGTTTGATTGACGAATTATTATGTGGAATATTATTAGCCTACTCAGTCGTATTGTAGGCGTACACATTTTCTTTTTTAATTATGGTTAAGTTCGTCGTGACTTGTATTCAGTTTATATACTTGTGTGACACTACAAAGCTACCAAATGTAGCGTTCACTGATCAGCAGCTCATGCCCAACGTTCTCCCTATATACAAATACGGAATAGACTCATTTTAAAAGACTCTCTACTACCACCAGTGACGTTTTCCTGTCTGCTTTCAAGCGAACACTTATGGCCAAACGCTTTTAAACAGTATCATCTCGGTTAGGGGCGTGAATTTTGCTGCTTGTGCTGTGGCCACAGGTTCTGCATTGTCAGTTGTACAGCTGCGCAGGGCACTGTGCCATTGGGTGGGGTGTCCTGTGAGCAAACTGTTCAGATTCTGTTGAATGAGCCTCACACTTGACGTGCTTTTCATAAGCATACTCAAGACAGAGATACACGTAGCGTTAATATCTTTTTCAAAGACCGCGACGATAATGTGCGTTGTGAGGTGTTTAATTCGTGTTGGTATTGGCTTTGAGCTACATTTATAAGTGCATATTATACTACTTTGTACTGTGTGTAGCGCGTGCTCGGAACTGATATTTATTCTTTTTAAACAAACGTAATGGAAGTGTTATGTATTGTCATATAGCCTAATAGGAGTATACATATTTCGGTTTTCTCATTTAGTCCCCTTTGGTTTTACGCCAACTCGACAAATCTTCTGTATTTCACTGATATCTAGCAACAGTCAATCAATAATATATGGTGGTTTTCAGCCATCTAAAGAAGACAGTGCTGATGCAGTTTACAGAAGTACTTTAAAACTGTGAATATCACATGAGTATTCAACACGCCCCTTTCAAATATTCTGACGATGCAATAATGTTAGCCAATCCAAGCGCTCCAAGTTTAAACATGGCGTCTCCCATCGCATGGAGAAGCTCTGCGGTTTTACTCGCTTTAATACTGATATTTTCAATAGCTTGCGCGGATACTAAGCCTAAAAAGAAAAAAGATATTCGGGATTACAATGACGCGGACATGGCAAGACTCTTGGAGCAGTGGGAGGTATGTAGATTGTTCAGATTTGTGGTGGGATAGCTGAAAGTCTTCAGTCAGGAACTAATGCCATTTACCCCGCCATTTAAGCCTGTTAGTTCTCTTACATATGATTCCTAGTCTGCTCTTTCTATATTTGACTTTGTGTTTGAGTTTGATACTGTAGTACGGTTGGATAGGTACGAGGCGACATATCCGTAAGCAAAAGAGTTGATGCAGTTGGAGATCACTAGCTCACTATCTATAAGCCGCTGTTTGAGATGTTAGGTTAGTTACCGGCGTTGTGAAATATTTTCCCACAGATTACAAATACCATGGGTTAATTCAAAGAAAATATCAGTATTTGCTTGCCTTTGGCTTTTTTTTTTTTTAAATTAATCCCTGGTGTTAAGATGGTGAACGAGTTCTTCACACTTCTTCTTAAAGCAAAAGTAAGATGAAGGCCCAGTAGTGACGTTCTGTGTTTTAGTTGCTTCTAATTTAAGCGAAATTTTATGTAGTTCAGTTTATGGCTCTGTGAAGTCCTTGCAGTGTTTTCTGTAAATCATCCATTCCCTTGCTTTGTAACTTAGGGAGTTATCATATAAGCGCAGACACCATAAGCTGCTCAATGTAGGACCCTCACTTTTATTCAAGGCATTAACATATCCTGCCAAAAATCATACCCGTCCAATCAAATGTTATTCCTGCCAAATCACACACACACACGCAAAACTTTGTCCCATTGCCTATGGCAGGACAGTATATCTTTACTAGAACTTGGATCACATGCATTCCTCAGCTCATAAAGTATGAGAATCATATCTATTGTTTTACAGCTACACAGTACATGAGTAGGTCAGTATCATTACATATTTGAGTGTTTGACTCAAAGTGTCTCAGAGTAACCTCCAAATGCATGGCTGACATGACGCCTTGTCTTACAGAAAGATGATGATATTGAAGAGGGGGATTTACCCGAGCACAGAAGATCTCCTCCACCTATTGACTTCTCTAAAGTGGATCCATCCAAACCTGAGGATCTCCTGAAGATGTCAAAGAAAGGAAAGACTGTCATGGTGTTTGCCTCTGTGTCAGGAAACCCCACAGAGAAGGAGACTGAGGAGATTACAAGTCTCTGGCAAGGCAGCTTATTCAATGCCAACTATGATATTCAAAGGTACTTTTCATATTTACACACTGTAGAGGCTTGTTTTGTCCATAAAGCAGGACTTTCTTATGCCCAAGTCTAATTTGGAACTTCAAAAGTAGCATGATGTGCTATGCTTTGATTTTGGGTATGTTGTGTCAGACCAGGGAGGAAATATATTTGCTATATGTGAATGAATGGCCTTGTCCCAGTTTTTTTCACTAACATTTTCCCTTGTACTCTCTTGCCGTCTAATCTGAATTGACATCTTAAGACCATAAAACATCACGTGAAGCTTGGCATTCAACACATTTTAGTGTTTCAGAACTGTAATTTCATCACATTAAATAGAAAAGCACACAATGAAATGAACCTTGTTGAAGTTACACATTAGCATCTCTTTGCTTTGAACTAAAACAATGCTCTTTTATACAATTCATTCATCACTTCAAAGACAGATAGAAACCTGCCTCACAACAAAGCTTTTATAGTCCTGCCCTAAAAGACTTACAGCATGATGTGAAAATTACTATCGCTAACTCTAACTTGCACTGTTTATTCTTTTTCCTCATAAGTGCTAAAAAAAAAAAAGTTGACTGTTTTTGTTCCTTGCAGGTTCGTGGTGGGCTCAAACCGTGTCATTTTCATGCTGCGTGATGGAAGCTACGCTTGGGAGATAAAAGACTTCCTAGTGTCCCAGGACCGCTGTGCTGATGTGACCGTGGAGGGACAGGTGTTTCCTGGGAAGGCGGCCAAGGCAGATGGCAAAGAGAAGGAGAAAAAAGATGCCAAGAAGAAGACGGACAAGAAATCATCCAACAGAGCAAATAAAAATAAACAGGAGCTATGATCCTCAACATGCTGAGATTTCCTAAGACACTTGAACGAAACAGCAAGATCTCATCAGACACTTCAGCGCCACTGCAAATACATGGCTACTTGTATTTTTTGGCAAGGTGGCAGTTTTTTTTTTAAATCCATGTTTATTTGTTTGTTTTAAAAGGCCTACAGTGTTGTTTATATACAGGCAGTATGATGGAAGTGTATTCTTTGAAGATGGTACTCGCCCCAAGAGTGGATTTCTGGAAGGCCAGTGGTAGGAATATCCACTGTGTGTGTGTGTGTGTGTGTGTAATCTGCATTGACTGAGTATGTTTGTCTTTACATATGATCACTTTAATGTGAAAATGAAATTGTGAGATTTCACTGAGCACATTTATGATTGACGCATTTCCCCCTTGAAATTGTTACTACTCTGTCATCTCGGGGACACGGTTAAGAAATGTTTCATTAGTGAAAGATTATAGCACTTGTTGCATTATTCAGTATGGTGTTCCACTGTTATGAATGACTACAATTCCCATATGATTTTGATTTTTGTAATTCAAATAAAACTTGTAATTACCTACACCACTTTATCAAGAGTGGTCACTGTCTTGACTAGGATTATATAATTCCCTCCTCTAACTCTTTTCAAACAGAGGTTCTTTTCCTGATCTCTTTCATACCCTTGGCTTGGAATTATTGTGTGTTCTATCCGTTAAAGGAGGACATGATTTAAATGATTTGTGCTGGGACTGTCTGAAGCCAGGAAAAAATCAATGTTATCTGGTCCTATTGAAAAGCTATATTTTGTCTATCTTACTGTTATCTGAAAACCACTATTTTAAAAAAAATACACCCAGACCTGAGGGATTAAGAATAATATTTGCTGGGAATTGAACATTATCGTAGTGGTCAATAGCAAACAAGGAAATGAACCTTGTTGAAGTTACACATTAGCGTCCTTTTGCTTTGAACTAAAGCAATGTTCTTTTATACAAATCACTCATCACTTCAAAGACAGATAGAAACCTGCCTCACAACAAACCTTTTATGGTCCTACCCTAAAAGACTTACAGCATGCTGTCTCTCTGTAGTGCTTTACCTAATTCAACACAGCAAAAATAGATTAAATAACAGCCAAGGTCAACAGTACACAGATATAGATGGCTAGAGCTTTCACAACAACAGAGCAGGTAATGTGGACCTTATGGTTTAATAAGTCATCCTTTCCCATCTCCACACCATGGGCTATTAAGAGAAAGTTACAAGCACAGGTCTCTTTGGAGGAGATACAAAGGCTGTGGTGTTGTTTCACTCAATCAGTCGACCCACAACATCAAACTAATTTGAAGTCTTCATTATGCTTCACTAAGCAGAGGCATCAGATAATGATGATGTGTGCATGTGTAAATGTGACCTGAACTAAAGCACCTTTTGGAAAAGCGTGGTCTTTTGACCTGTTGAAGAGTGAAAGTACTTGTATAATCAAGCCATTAACTGAGATCAAAATTCACACAACACACTATACAAATGCTATGCCAGGTGTTTGAAATTTGTATGAACTATCACGCAAGCAGACACACCTTTTTTCATGTTGAAATTCTGGTACGTTTATTTTATCTTGAATATTATGTAGAAAGTTATTAGAAATAGCACAGTCATATTTTGTTTTGATTCTCATAGGCTGCTCCAGTCATTCTGTTTTATCACATGTAAACACTCAGCACTATGAAAGATAATGTTTGTGCCAAAACCAAAACACGCAATAATACACTTTGGCAATTATTAAAACGCACTGTATTAGACTACGTCCAACATCTTAATTTGTATTTGATGTTGACCTGGTTGACGTATTCTAAGAATGCAGGGGTTATTAAATAGTGTCAGAGAAAACACTCTATGGTTCATAGCTGTTGTTTTTTTTTTCTTTCCCTTTTGCTTCAGCTGCTTGTGAGCTGAAGTTCAACATTCCACAGTGATTTACAACGGACTAAGGAACCACACCCACAGCAGAGGAAGAGGAGCCACTGCACCAGATGCACTCAGACAAATGTGTTACATCGCCTCAAGTCAAAGAAATTCACACACATTCACAACTCTCTTTGTTTAGGCTGCTCAGCTGTCTTAGAGTATCTTCTGAAACAACCATTATGTAAATTCAAAGTGTCACTCTAAAGTACAAATTTGAGTACACAGACAGCTGGTGTGATGCCAGCTTGTAAGTTCTTTTATAGTCAATGATGACAAGTGACAGCAAATTGAAGATTTCTTTTTGCGCATTAACACTTTATTGGGAGGGTCACTAAATATATAGTGTTACCCGAAAAGAAAGGAAAAAAAAACTTTAAATGATAATTTATTTCTGTACAAAAATTCTCACTTGTTTTGATCCAAAGTAATACAAGTTTATTACTCTCAAATCAAAGTCACATTTACATCACAACAATGTACAACTTCACCTCTGTAACAGATGTATATTTTGATTCATATACTTGAATGCAACTTAAATGCTAAAATTTAATTTTTTACAGAACAGAAATACATTACAACTTAAAAGATGTCCCTTCCAGATTTTACCTGTACAATAAATAAGTATAAAATATATCTCTGTTATCAATCTGAGGAATCTTAGAAACACACAAAACATACAAAACAATTACAATCTCCGAAAAAAGACCAGCTATTTCGGCAAATACAGGAAAAATTGCCAATTTATTCTGGATTATATCCTAATCCAGATTACTCAAACTATTTCTCGTTCATGTTTTGGGGTTTCTGAGTGAGAATGTCTGACCTCTGTTTCCTGAGCAGCCAGAACAGCTCACGAGATTCCTTGACTCCACATCTAGTTTGAACTTTTATGCTGGTTATGTTGTATAACGTAACATACAGACCACAAACTCTGATATGAGACAATTATATGGAATACATCACGACACTAAGTTTTGAAAAGTCTTACAGCATAGAAAAAACATCTCTTTTGGAATGAGACGGAGGCAAACATCACTGATAGGGACGAAACAAAGGAATGTTGTTTTTTTTTTTTCCTCCCTCTCTCGTAAGCAGATAAAAGTCAAGTATAGTCAACTGACGACACAATCCAAATCACTTACGTCCACACTGTCAAACACATTGAGACCTGCCGGAAAGGTAGCTAGGTAACACAAAGCATGCTTTTTGAACTGTGCGGGTTCAGTAGTCCTGTCTGTGCTTAGTGGGCGGCTAGCACACAGCTTGATCTGGCAGTGGTGCATGCGAGAGTCTAGACTCTCTATCGTGGGGTCGAGCTCTCATAATTTCATCTTTCTCACCACTGGGATGGGTAGAACTTGGTGAATTTTTGCTCTCTCTTCATCCAAAACCATCCGTACCCAGTCCGGCCGGAAATCTCCCTTGAAGCCGACGAAGGCCACTTTATCTGAAATTAAAACACAAATGAAACCACGTTTGACACATGACGCCCGAGAGAATGCAATCAGCCTCCCCATTCAGTTTTTTTATATCAAAATGTTTTGCACTCACTGCTTTTGTTTGTTTTGATTTTGACTGTGCATAAACTATGAGAAAAGTGTTTAGCGTTGTTAGCAAGAGGCTGCAGTTATGTACTGTGGAATGATAAGCATCTCTAATGCATAGCATATGTCACTCTGCCTGCCCCTCTCATGGCAAGAGAGAGTTTTTTTTTTTCTTTTTTCATTCTGAGTTTGTTTTAAACTTTGAGGAACCTGAAAATTGAGTCTAAATCATCATAAATGAGCTATTAGTTATGTTTGTGGTGGATATGCTCCTGTGTGTATCACTGTAGCTTTATTTTTCCCAAATCATGGACTTTGTTGTGCACAGTCGTTTAGGGATATGTGTGCAGTGAAAGTGGAAGACTGTTGAGAGTAGATGTGAAGGGCTGTAGTTCTCAGCAGTGGAATGAGAGTCTGGAGGGACAGAGCAGTATGTGAAGGGAGTGGTAGAAGGAAGGACCCTGCTGTTCTGGCATGTATATGTGTGTGTGTGTGTGCGTGTGTGTGTGTGTGCGTGCGTGTGTGTGTGTGTGTATTTGCCTCTTCTCACCCTCTTTTCACACATGTGTGATATGTTTCCCTGGAGAACTGATGGAATAGCTACATAGAAGAGGGTTCTAAATGGAGAGTTCCAAGAATCGCCACATTTAAAGGATGTGTCTACATTCTAATGTTTTGCTCAGAGTGGGAAAAAACGCGATGTCTCATCAGGGACAGAATTACAGAGAGGGCACTTAGTGACAAGTAAATCCAGTACATTTATGACAATACTGTCACAGACAACAGTACAAGTATTAGACTATTAATGTCGATTTCTGCTTCATCAGTATTCACCACAGAAAGACAATAGTGCCCCCTCCTGTATTTTTGTAGAAAGATAAATATTTAACATATAAAGCAGTGAATATGCATGGAGTCCCAGCATAACATATTAATTCTTTAGCTGACTTTATTCTCTTTGTTTTCAGACAAAACATTATTAATGTGCCTGTTTCATGTGCTGAATGTGCTGTAACAGAATACTGTCCAGCAGCGCACTGTTGTCAAAGGATTCAGTTGGAAAAATTTGTGCGATATTGTACGATGTTGTACAATGAAGTAGTTGTACGAAACCTTATTGTTCAGGTATTTCAAGGTAGTTTATAGCTTTAAAAGACTTCTGAAATATGATTTGGGTGTGTATTGGTTACCTTTCAACTTAACATTCTTGTCTGCTCCAAGACTCTCCAGCACTTTTGTCCAGGGCCCCCTTGTGACAAGTTTTCCTTTAGATGTTACCAACACAATTGACCTATAAGAGTTTATGACAGAAGGTGACAGTCACCATGCTATTATAATGACAAAAATATACAGGTAAAATATGGCTATATGCTGTCATGTCTCACTGCACTGGAAAATCTGCACTACCAAAGTCATTTGTATTTGCACCTTTTTTCTAATTTTGGGCAAGACAAATAAAGTATTCAATTATTTACATTCACACATTAACATATTTTTAAACAATAAATCCGGTTATAAATCCGGGCACAATATCTCTTGATTGTAGTTGTGCTAGTGTCTGGTCTTACTTGTCTTTGAGGCCCATGATGTACTTGTCTATCTGTGCTGGGATGCCCATGAGTACAGCATTTCTGAAGCCTTTAGTTTCCAACACTTTACCACTGTGGCCATCTATGACAGTCAGCTGGACACCGTCGTCTGACTGGTAGATCTTCTTTCCATTGACCTATTAGTGCCACCAATGAGAGAGCTCCCATTTCAACAACCATGACAGAGTTGTACATTATGGAAAATCAATACATGCTGATGGCTGATATCATCTAGGTCATGTCAGCAGCACTGTAAAGTGCCTCTCATCCTGATGGATCCATCCAAATGTTTTGAAAATCGCTTTTCTCCATGTTTTTATTTCTTAAGTGAATTTGGGAGAGCTAAACGGATATGCAGAATATGGCAAGCGGTCTGGTGTAGGATTTTGTCTAAATTTACCCATTCAGGTCAGATCAATACAGTAAACTGTTTAAGAGAGGGAGTGGTGGTGCTGTACTGGGACATAGTGTACAACAGTCTGCACTCATACCTCAATGTAGGCAAAGTCCTCTTTGATGTGGAAGAAGCGTGTATTGTAGGACTCAAGTATGACTTCCAAGAAATGTTCAGGTGAATTGGGCTACGAAAGGAGAAGAAATGAGAGTTATCTTAAAATTCTAATATGCATCATGTTAATGATCGAGGCCTTTTTGTTCTAGAATTCAGAAACTTGGCAAAAACTTCATCGTCTAAATGCAGCTAAGTATGATGCTGTATACTGCTAGAAACATAATTCATATTATGTGACACACTACACAATTACAGTAATGCTCTAACTAAAACAAAAAACATTCTGAGGTAAACAGCGCTACACCGTACATTTAACTTTAATTTCTAGTATGGACGAAACTGTATCATTACCAGTCTGGACTGAGGCAGTTTTTTGGGCATGGGCACATCCACAATGGGCATCTCAGCATATTTGGGGTAAGCCTCAGCCATGCAGTTACTGGGGCCGCTGCCTTCTGGAATCACCGCTTTGATCTTCACTCTCTCACAACCCTTCACAGAGCAAAAGGCAAAGTCCTCCTTCTCATTGTGGGCCTTGACTTTGAGGAAGAGCAGCCTATAGAGGGAAAGTATGTATAATATGTATAACAGACAAGCCACAACAAACACATCAGACAAAAAATACACACTCACACACACACACACAAAGTATTTGCTGTACTTACCCTGTGTCTTCATCCCAGAAGTAGTAGCCTCGTGGCTGTATAGTGTGCCCCATCTTCTCCCTCTGGGACGTCCGCATGAACATACCAGTCTTGCGTGTCTCTTTGGTGAGACGGTTATGAATGTCTGAGATGATCGTGAAAGTGGTTCCCTTCGGGTAGCAGATACCAACATTTATCCAATCGTTCCTGTTTACGAGAATAACAGCTGAGTTACTCTTTGTTTGTCTTAATACATGCAATTATTATTCATGTATGCTAGATGGCACCAGAGTGCTTGTTAAAACTAACTGCAAGAGTCAGCAGACACCAGAATGAAAAGGATGGATTTCACATAACAATAACAATTTTGTATGTAGTACGTGCATTTAATTTGCTGCATGTATGTAATTTACATACATAAGTAAATTACGTAAATAACATTTTCAAGTAAACAAAAAACAATCTTCCCTACAGCAAGAGGACATACACAATAAACATGGGAGTGAGATACCACAAGGGCATCCTGACTGAACATCATCCCTGTAAACTGGGGAGTGACATATCATGCCTTGAACTAGGTTAGACAGTGTGATGCAGTTGGTGTAAATGTGTTGTTGTTTGTTTTTTTTTTCCAGGCTGACCTGTTGAAATTGATGAGCCAGATTGTGACCTCAGCAGGAGCAGCTTGGTCCCAGTGGATAGTGTAGCTTTTAGCTAGACTGATGACGGGCTGGAACTGCTGGTAGTGGTTCTTCTTCCCTAGGGCTCCAACCAGCTCCAGCGGCCGGTCCGGATACTCGTCCTTCACCATCTTCATGTTTAGGTTGGCTGGGTTGCGTGTCTGAATGTAAACCTGAAGCCCAAGAAATTTGAAGACTATTTCAAGTATTTCATACAAATGAGTTTCTGTTTTGTCTCACGCCGTGAAAATTACACAGATTAAATGAAGTATCCAAAAACAAACGGACGTGTAAAACAAGACCATGGAGATATCTGAGCTGTATCACAGTGTATAAACAAACACCAATATCAAGCATAAAATTAGTGAAAATGAGTTTGTTTTGAGTGCGCTTGGAAGTATGTCTGTTGGTGCTTGTCTACATTCAAACAAACCTCAGAACCAGACACAGTCACGTTTAGGAGGGCATGTCAGCAGGGCATGTTTTTGGGAGTGGATACCTTGGCATGTTTGGATGGCACTCACCTGGGCATAGCGCCCACTGCAGATGGCGGCTCTCCAGTCAGGCACATCAATGCAGTCTGGGTGGCGAAGTAGCCAGTTGTCCTCTTTGACCAGGTAGGCTCCTGGGTATTCACTCACCGATCCATCAATGTCATGGAAAATAGTGGTTTTGTCACCATCCATCTGCATCTTATTGAACCATGGTCCTGGCTCTCCAAAGAACACACGGGACGTAATCTAATTGATCAGGGCAGGAATGACAGAAAACATGTGGCTTATGAGTCATTTAAACAACAACAACAACAACAACAACGAAAAAACCCTCACAAAATGAAACTGAAATTTCATTAGCTAAAGTTGGAACACATGTGAGCGGCTGTCAGAAGTTTGTGATTTAACTGCTGAGTAAAGGCAGCTGATGTGACTCTGCTCGCCACCTGGGGCGCTGAGAGCGGGAAACGGAGCTGGGAGGCACCTTCTCTAGCTCATCTCTGTCAGTCTCCTGCCTGCTGTCCCAGCATGCTTTGAGCCTATGTAATACTTTCTGACAGCATCTACATCAAGTCAGAGTTCCAGAACGCAAAGCAACCCGAGAAAGCCATATTTTTCTGGGGTGTTGACGTATATCCTTCTGACTGACACAGAGCTTAGAACACAACTTTGCTGACTCCATGTGGCTTGAGGGTGGGACTTACTGGAACATCTTCAAATTTGATGTCAGTGACATTGTTGTTGGGGCAGCTCTGCCACGAGTTGTTAAGTCGGAACCCAAAAGCACTGGTGTGTCGTCCGTCCAGGGCCACATACTTGCGGAAAGTGCAGTTCTGGACGTTGATTGGCCCATCGTAAATCTGCATTCCACGGATGGGAAAATCTCTGAGGGACATAAAATGAACTGTTTTAAGTCTCATGACAAAGGTGAATGTATCCGCAGTATCAAAAAATAAAATAAAATAAAACAAAATTGAAAAATGTCACACATCAGTCAGAGTTAGTGTAACGCAATGTTACTCCTAGAATAACTCCAGCTGATAAAGGGATAACTGAAATAAAGATGAAAAAGAGATGAAGAACATTGGTGTGTTAAGTTAAACCATCGGTCAGATGCACGGACACTCACATTCCTCTGGGGAGGGTCCTGTCACTCAAGTCCAGTCCCCCCGGACCCCAGATACGATTATCGGGGAGGGGCATGCCTCTGTTCTCGCTCTCCCCCACAAACAGAGAGTTCTTCACTTCCTGACGAGAGCCATCATCATCAGGGAACGTACCACCGCTGTGCGCATGGACATGGACACACACACAGACACACACACACACACACACACACACATACACATACAAAACAGGAAGAGAAACGCTTTGCTAAGTGCAGTCAGCATGACATACACACATGCGGTCCCCAGAGCCACTACTTTCAAACTGCTAAATTACTTTCACACTCTCTCAAAGCACTGATTTCCCACCATGTCTCAAGAGGCTTCCATATAAGGCATTTTCCAATTACAGTGACAACACTGAGGACTATAACATATTCCACAAAAAAGAACACATTTATTTTTATACATAGAAATACATGGGGGGAGGGGAGTGATTAGGGTCCTTACCTGGCGAGCGTCAGGCCAATTCCATTATCAGCAAACCTGAGTGTAATAAAGACACAGCATTGTCAGGGTCACTCACATGCCACACAGGTCCAAATAAAGTGAACTATGATACAGACAGCTAGAGTCTGAAACGATAGCATCATGAAACGCTTGGGACATAGGACCAAAAATCATGGTTCTTTCATTTTCTGACAAATCCTTGTTTGGCTTGCAATGAGTAAGGCAGAGACGGGGAAGAAATGGATTGAACAGTGTGCCACTGTACATTAGGGAGTGTGTGTTGGAGTGACGAAGGGGGAGTGGGGGTTATGTGTGAAGGAGAGAGAGAGAGAGAGAGAGAGAGACTATAGTACTACTGTATAGTGTTTGGCAGTGTTAAATTGGAGAGGGTCACACTGTTGCACACAAAGCACAAGCTGTGGGTGGGTGGGTGGGTGGGCATGTGTGTGTGTATGTGTCTGTATAAGAGAGAGAGAGAGAACAAGAGAGAGCCCTGTGTCCCACTGGAGAGTTACTGAGTCACAGGCGATAACAGGAGAGAGGCCATTCTATTCTGTGAGGTACTCAACGCCTTCACTCACTGGCATTCATCCAGCCACACATCCCCTCCCCTCAGCCAAGCTCCATGGTCCTGGTTCTTATAGGCTACAAAGTGCCGGATGATAGCTGGGACCCTGGGTTTGAACGGGTCCGAGTCCTGGTGTGGTCCGTACCTGCAAGACAAAGTCATAAAATGTGCTTACACACAGCGCAACTCTTTCTGCTACCTAACCCAGGGCCTCTGATACTAAACCAAACAATTCCAAACACTTGCAGTTCAGTGGGTCTTTGGATCTAACGTTGGCCTGGGTCTCTACTGGCAGCTCTACGGAGGAAAGAAAGATTCTTCACATCCTGAAAGGCCTGCTCCAGATGTGGATGAAATTCAGTGGTGTGAGTGCTAACCTGGCTCCTATAAGTGACAGGAAGGGCCTCTTGTCTTTGGCATTGGCCTCTGTGGTCTTCACACCATTGTCAAGAATCATCCCAGCCTGGGGGGAAAAAAATTGGACAAACAAAGCTACTCAGGCAAAGAAAACAGACCTGTACTCACTCTTACACAAACAGGAAATCTCAGAAATATTACCCAAGGTAAGGAACACCCAGTTTTGCAATGCACATGTTCACTTGATGATCAATCCAAGGCTAAAAAATTTTTCAACACAGACTATGCCAAAACCCTAGGTTTCTGCTGTCCTCACATTTCATGTTTTATTGAATGGAAAGCAGGCAGCAGCTTGAAAAGAATTATAATTCCATTAAGCACAGCTGCCAAGAGTTATACCATACATTAGACATGAGAAGCAGAATACACAGGGAGCCAAAACACTCTCTTCCTCTTTTTCACCCACTGCCTATAAATCTTTTGCAAAGCCTCCTTAAGGTGTATGCGGAATGGCCAAGCAGTGAGGAGTGTGGTCGTCATTCCAGTCATCTCTGTCTTTCTCACTCTGCCTTTGTCTTACCCTATAGTTGGAGTGCGCTCGGTTGTTGATGAAGCGACCCATGGGCGTGTGTTCTGTCTTGCCAGGTGAGTACATGCCTTCCGATGGACCCGTGGGGATGTGGTGGAAAATAAACCAGAAGCCTGTCTCCTGCAGGAGGTACCAGAACATACACATACACATACACACACACACACACACGCGCACATTCATACAAGCATACACACATATACGCACGAGACACACACACACACACACACACACATGCACACAAGCATACACACATACATGCACGAGACACACACACACACACACACAGTGTGTCAGCGTATTAACATGAGGGAGACATGCATGTCTGCACTAATGATGCCTATACTTATGTAAAAACATGTGGGGGAGGAGAACATCCTTGTTAATTAACGTACAGAAACACCCAGACATATAGCACAGACACACAGAGCATAGCACTCTCTGTGCTGTCTGATGTAACTGCAGTGACGGCACTGAAGAGCTTCTATTGTATATGAGGACTGTGAAGAAGAAAAAAAACAAAAAACGGCCAAGTTCAGGCTGATAAAGCAACATCATTAATCAGGCCCATTGCCAGGGTAACAAAGCTCACCTCAGAGCCGGCAGCAGCACAGTTGATGAGGTTGTTATTGGGGTTGGCAATCCAGAAGGTGGATGTGGCACTGTAAAGAGAGAGAGAGAGAAACGAGAGGGAGAGAGAGAGAGAGAGATAGAAATGAGGAGGGAGAGAGGGTTCAGATTTAAGAGAGAGATGTTAGATTTTACTCTCCTTCCATCTGTAGTTTAAGTCTCATTTAAGTGTGTTGTAGAGCCAAGACAAGTAGAGATACTGGGAGAAACAGGCTTTAATCAGACTGAACCATGGCCAGCGACTGAACGTCACCACGAGCATGTGAATTCAATCAGGATAATTCTAATACTGTGCATACAATAACAAAACAAGGAGCCATTGCCATGAAATAGTTTATCATAGTTTATGACATCGTTTATTATGTGGCACACGCTCCAGGTTAAGTGTTTCTGAGAAAAATATGAAAGTGCTTGCATGAACAGCCGCATGCAACATTTGTATAATCAAGTCAAAATCCATTATCATTTCAAATATACTGAATTGATCAGATTCTGAATGTGCTATGTCAAATTCTACATATTATGACACATTTGAATTCGGTACAGATGTAGAGGGATGTGGAAATATATGCATAGAAATAATGGCAAAGAATTTATAATATGTTTACGAAAACCTGACAGCTTTAAAATGTCTTATACATTTCCACAGGCCAAATGGTATATTTATTCTACATCAGACTGAGAAAAGCAGGGAAACATATGCACACACACACACACACACACACACACATACACACAACTGTTAGGTCATATGAGTGCATGCTCATATTGTGCATATGTGGGTGTATATCTGTACACAAACTTTACTCTCTGTCCTGAACAGCTATAAGTCATGTTAAGTGATATTGTTATTAATCTTGTTTAATGTCAAGCACAAAAGTTCCCTTTTTCAGCAGAGATTTTGAAATATACTGTTCAGATAGTACAAAGATACACAGAGGCCAACAGTTACTCTACAAACCCAGAGAGAGGGTGTACACACAAACACATACGCATACACATACATACGCACACACACACACACACACACAGAACATGTGCTCAGGACAAAGCCTGAACACATACTTTGCATGTGTCTGTGTACTTGACTGCTTGCTGTAGCATGTATGGTTTCAGTTTCTAGCACAGAAAGAGAGAGAGAGAGAGAGAGAGAGAGAGGGAGAGAGTTCTTTCTAAATCTGAGTTATAAATGAGTACTGTTTCTGTAAGTCTAGGATACTAGCAGTCTGTGGCCTCAAACACCCTCAAGTTCACAGGAAAAATGATTCAGTCCTTTATGTGTCAATCATCTCCCCATTAATTACTTTCTGAAACTCAATAGAATATTTAGACTGCAAAACGTTAAGCAAACGGGAGCAGTAAACGGATGGTTGGAGGCTTTGGTTGCATGGCTCTGTTTGTGTATTTGGGGTACTATGATCATGCAATTCACAGAAAAACATCCTTAACCCCAGAACATAAACAGGCTCTGTATAAACACAAAGACAAAGTCCGCATTCTTCCGCCTACTTAATAACTTTTGTGGTGTATTTTTGCAACTTTTCTATTTGTAATTATAGGATAAGTGCCGTGTGGATCTCTAAAACTGAACACTTCAACCCCATAACATCTGCATTTCCTTAAAATGTAAATATGGGCTCAGCATAGTTATTTGTTGCTACCCTCAGTCACGAATGAAATAGTTTCAAGGCACTCAAGATGATAAATGTGGTGATATTGTTTTTTTTTAAATGAGTAAGATTAAGCTGAAGTCCTAAATGCACTGCTAAGTACTTTTGGGCATGAAAATCATTATAAAACAGTGATGATGCATGGACAAGCTCATTAAGGAGATATCCTATTATCGGGCAGGAAGGAATAAAATTAAAGTGAGGCACGCAGATTACTGGTTAATATGTTTCAAGTCCCTTACAGTTTCCCGGAGTGTCATATATTACTGGATGGTTTGAGGAGGACTGCTTCAGAATGAAGAATTTTATTTGATGTTTATGTGGACTATCATCTTAAGAGTGTGGGAGCTGATAGAAGGGAAAGCCTTGAGTAAACAGAGGAGGGAAGGCAATGCAATAAGACTGAGAATTGCTCTGTGTGTGTGTGTGTGTGTGTGTGTGTGTGGTGTATGTGTGTGTGTGTGTGTGTGTATAGTTAATGGTTCACCTGCAGTCCTGACGTGGTTTGGCTACATATCCGGGATAAGCACCATTGGTAATGTAACGGCACATCTTGCTGTCTCTGTCGGAGGGGAGCAGCGTGCCAGCTTTCACCAGTAGCCCCAGGCAGTGCTCAAATGTGTTCCTCTCCTCAGGCCCATCTTCCGTGAAGAAACAGTGACCCAGCGCATCGTAGCCGACAACATCTTTCACCTGTCACACCAACAAAATACAAATGACCACCAAAGCACAGTCCGACTGTTGTCCTTAGGCGGGGTTTAATCCTTTAACATTAAACAAACGTGACACATGTTCAACGGTCATCAGATACGACGCTGATTAATAGTTGCTCCACATTGACCTCAGCTTCTGTTCCTTCAGTTCTCCCTCTGTAGTCACAGAAATGAGACAAGCTCATGTACCATTCCATTGCTTTGCTTCTGTTATAATGCAGCTAATGAATAATTCTCACAGCTACAGTCTGTACGTAAAAGCTTCTGTTCTGAGTGACTTGGCACAGAGACAGCACATTGTTTGTGTTGACTGGCACTTCACAAAGGCTTTGAGTAAAGTAGGTGAACAGAGTGTTGGCCGCGTACCTGATCTGTCCCCCAGCAGGGGAGAAAAAAAAACAAAAAAAACCCCTCTAAGCCTTGTTAAAGGCATTATCACAAAGCTGTGTCACAGAGTCATTCCCGTCAAGACTCAGCCACCGTCGTAGTGGGACGACACAGTATCGCGTGAATAAATGAACGCAGTCAAAGAACACCCTCCCCCCCTCCCTCCGCCTCCCCCCCAAGCCGGCCCCCCTAACACAACCGGGTTGGTTATCTACCTGCGCTCATTAGCTTTCACTTCCAGAGGAGTGAAGTGATAAATGGAGTCAGTCAGGGAGCATGTTTCTCACTGAAAGGGTCATTAGGTTGTACGATAGCTGACAGGCTGGGAGGCAGTAAGTGAGGCCATCAGAGCGATAGAATGAGAGTCCGGCAACTTCTCCGTACTGCGCCACATTCATCTATTTCTCAGAGCACCAACTCTCAGTGGGCAGATAAAAACCTCCAGCCTCCTGTGGTAAGGGCTGCTTTACCCATCATGTACGAGTGCCGAGCCTGGACACATGTTCACTCTGTAAATGCACTTACATTTGCCTTAATGATATGAGGGATGCACTTAAATATGAAAGTAAATACGTATTTCACAGATACATATATTTTGTACACATTTTAAAAGGGTATACATAGTACTGCCGATGTCAAACAGCCCGTCCTGTTTCCCGTAGAACGTGTCACTCACCAGAAGGCCGTTGGAGCCGTGGACAGTGACGCAGCGAGAGAAAGTGTGGTGGATGGACAGATCTTTCACGTAGGAGGGTGGGTCGTATCCTCCTTTTTCGTCCACGTCCCCGTTCATGTGAAAGTGAATGGGGTAGTGACCCATCGACTGCTGGCCCATGTGCTTTAGCTCCACACCCTCAATATGCACCGCTCTAAAGCCGCGCTCCACCTGACAGAGGAAGAGAATTCAAACACTCTTAACATTGTATGTGTGTGTGCGAGAGAGAGAGAGAGAGAGAGAGAGAGACAGGTATCTATCCACGTCAGGAATCAATTTACATGAACTTGCACGTTTTTCCCGACGTAACGACGATTGGATTTTGCGCGGCTGGGTGGGTGGGTGGTCTTGGGAGCGGCCGAGAAGTGGGAGCAGGGTGGATTGGGAACTCGAATGTCCCTGCACGTGAAATATTTCACACAAAATTTGGCTTTTTTTTTTTTCTGAGAGCATGACGGCACATGAAAACACATTTGGTGACACAAGGCGTCGCTCGGGGGGAAAAAACGGCGGATGAAACTTTTGGCTGCTCTCCTTCATCCCTCTCTCCATCTATGATAGCCTGCCCTGCCGTGACCCAAATCTCCCGCTCTTTAATTGTTTCAGTACCGCTTGATTAAATGAGGCTGTTAGACAGCAATCATAAGAATTTGTCTATAACCATCGGGAAGATGTGATTCCATCCAAGTCTTCGACTGCGGCTGGAATGATCAATTAACGCCCCTCAAACAACTGACATCCAGTTAAATGTTGAAAACAAGATCCATGTGTTATTAGGTTCAACCTTTTTAATTAACTGACTTCTGTGTGTGTGTGTGTGTGTGTATATGCAGGTGCGTGAGTATGTTATTATGCAAAGCAGGACTTTTTGCAATAATATTTTGACATCAACATGTCGTTTTTCTGCACGACACATCTGGCAATGGTTAAATCGTTGAAAAGATTTCAAGTGACTACTAAGAACACTCAACAAAAAAGGAATGCATTTTATGCTGTTCAGCCAAGATGTAACAATAATAATTGGCTTATGATACACAAACAGCTTGTAGCCGTCAAGAAAATTAAAAACTGTGACATTCTGTGCCTGAAGTGACAACTGTTTACATGTTTAAGTATTAACAATCCTTAAATCATTATTAGTAATATTTTGGACTTGGCAGGCTGTTAGAATGTGGAGTGACCTACTTGTAGCATGTACCAGGACAACCTTCTCAGTGACAGCTAAGGTGAAGAGGGAGGAAACTCAGCCACTTACAGAGCAATTACTGAAGAGGCCATCCACCTGACACACTCCCAAAAATGCATTCATGCATGTACATGCGCGCACACACGCACACGCACACACACACAGCTCTTCATCTCTCGCTGTGTAAGCTAAGTTGCCAGAGAAGACCTGCTTTCGTGGCAGAGTGTACATGGCCTGCTAGGATGGAATAGTTAAATAGGCTTCAAGATGCAGTTTGAGGGTATGAAACGGAGGCAGTGTCAGCACCAACAAGCCACAAACAGAGCTCAGACAGGTAAGGCAGGGACGCTATAAAGGAGGATGAGTACGAGGGTGTGTGGGGGTGTGTGTGTGTGTGTGTGTGTGTGTGAGTGTGTGCGTGTGTCAGAGGGAGTGGCCCCGTACCTTGACGTGCCCACCGAAGGTGTCAAACGAGAAGAACTTGCAGGCCTCGTTTCCATAGCAGCCAGGCTCCATCTCTCCTCTTATGAGAATGTTTCTGCTCAAGAGTCCCACCTCTGCTCTCATATCCACACCATCCACTTCTTCCCCCATGTGCAGGAAAGCTGGCTTCCCTACGGAACACACACGTTCACACACAGTTAGTTCTCTCTGTGCTGTCACTCTTAATAATCTTTCTCTTGCTGTTTCTCAAACACACGATGCCTTGTCTTTAAAAATTAGACTGTGTGATGCAGTGACAGTATCTGATCTTGTCCGTAAGGCAGTGAGTCACCGCTCTGTTGGTAGTTTTCACGAAAGTGAGTTTTCTCCAAAGAAACAGAGAAAAAATGTTTCAGAAATCCACACATGTACACACGCACAGATACACTCACTCTAACATATTTTTTTTGTTTTCCATTCAATACTCCGGGAATCAAAGTGAACAGCTGTCTCTCTCACAATACCTGATCAATACTGAGAGGCATGAGGAGAGTGTCTGTGTTCCTTGCGCGGGCGCACGGTCTGCCTGGCCAAAAATGCTGGGGTACATGGCTGTTGCTTAGTATGTGTCCATTCATCACAAACCTGAGAGTAAGCGCTAATGTTTTCTACCACAAATTGCTGGGCGCAAGCACATGTCCATGTCTGATCACATTTAATTGTACTAATTGGTTCTCTTAATGTACAAAAGCGCCCTTGTTGCCTGATAATTTATTTGTTTGTTTTGAAAATGACTGTTGCTGGGCGACCACACCAACAGCTCCACAATAAGGTGAGGACTAAAAAAACAGGTCGAAGTTGCCTGGAACACACCTGCCAATGCCAAAACACACCTCATACACACACACACACACACACACTCATACACACACACCTACAGTTTTTGTAGAGGGTTTGTCTTTTCAGTTATTCTAATGGAGTGCATTTAGAGTGATTTCTGATGTCGAGCTGTCTAATTATGGGGCACTGAATTCTGGCCATGCACAGATGAGGTAGCACAGGTCTGCTTTCAATCACACAACTCTCTCCCACAGCTCTTACTGAGGAAATAATTGTCAAAACAGCTTGATGGGCTTTTGGAAAAGACACAGATGAAAGAGCCGGGAGAATGTGTGTGTGTTTGTGTGTGTGTGTGTGTGTGTGTGTATGTATGGGTTTTTTTTTTTCTCTAAAGATGTGTGAAGGTGTCCTCAGAGACAGAGGTCAACAGACAGCAATTGCTTTCCAGTTCTGTTCAGTAACTGATGGAAGTCTCATCTGACAGATGGGTCTCTTCACATTCCGCACACACACGTACGCACAAACGCACGCGCGCGCGCGCACACACACGAACCTGCACGAACAGAGTAAAACTTAAGAAGTGCTAAATGAGTAAATTTACTGCCTTGTTGCTATGTTACGATAACAGAAATAACCCTGCTGTAATTAAAACTTCGGTTTCTAAACGCACACAACAAATGTTGAAATTAGTACAGTCAGTCAAAAACACGAGTGTAAAAAAAGACCTGCCTCTAAGCTCTAGATTCTCTTCTATAATCTGGTATGGTCCTTCACATTCATTAATCTCTCACACTGAAGCAAAGAGTAACCAGGTCATGGGGTGACAGTGTCCTTCTGACCGGTGTGTTAGACAACTGATCTCTATGGTTAGGAGCACACATATCTGACATGCCGTCACCCGGCTGAGAATGACAACGTGCTGAGTAGGTACGATGCAGAGAGGTCGACAAATGGTTTGGAGACGTAGCAGAACAAATTGGCAAGGGAGGAGAAGTTAAAAAAAAGGGATTGGCAACATCACTCTGTATTAGTACTATTTCTGTATGACACAGCTGTCAGAGGTCTGTGCCAAATCGAGAAAAAAAAAAGGACACATTTCACTGACACCATACACTCATGCTGATACACACACATACCACAACAAGTCGCATCAACACACCCTGCTCCGGGACCGTTCTCCAGAGCATGCCCAAATACTACATCAAACCAAATTAACATCCAGCTCAACCAAACCTTGTCACTGCACACACATCAGAACAAATTAACACCTGCTTCAGGTAGCGGCTCTGACTGAAAGAGAACCCACACAGATGCATGCATTTAGTATCCAGTCTCCAGGAAAAAAAAAAAAAAAAAAAAAGCTGACAGCATCTCACACTGGGCAAAGTTTCACCATTCTGATACCGCTGTCAATCCAAGACAAGTTTCATAAGTGTGAAGGAAAGCAACAGCCTTACAGCTCTCTACCGTTCCAGATGAAAACGCTTAAGGCTCAACAGAGAACATATAAGAATGTTAACAAAAAAAGAGATTGTTTTCAAAATGGGAGAAGAAAAACAGGATGAGAGAGAACAAAATGTTAATGTAACCATCTGGGAATCAAAAGTCAAAACCACAAACAGACCAGTCTCCAGCTATAGCTTAGCATCTCATATCAACCCTGCACATCTCTGCTTGGCAGATGAGAGAGATAATGAACACCAGAGTTACAGCGCCTATGACATTCTCGAGCATGAAGCTTTAGCCGACAAGCTGTCATCTTCCCTCATCTGAGCAGGACATTCCTGAACAACATAGACAAATTACCACCAGCGGCTAACGAGACTGTCTGACCTGTACACGGTAGCGGGGCAGCCAGGTTTCCTCACACTCTCTCTCTCTCTCTCTCTCTCTCACACACACACACACACACACAAATATTCATGTGTTCTTGTGCACATGACCACACACCCATAGACATGCATGCAACCTTTGTGACTAGAGACCTGCACCTTAAGTCATTAGTATGATTCCTGACTTCATTATAGCACATATAGCACACCACACACACAAAGAGAGAGACACAGAGAGAGAGAGAGAGAGAGAGCAAGGGAGAGAGAGAGAGAGAGAGAGAGAGAGAATGGCAGTAGGTCCAGGTGCTGCTGTATGAGGAGCTTGCCAATATGAGGTCCACATTCATGTTTAATTGGTGTGTTAGAGAGTGAGTCAGTGGCTGAGGGGCTGTTGACTTGCGAGGCCATGCACTGCCAAGATCAGAGACAAGAGGTGTGGAGGGCACTGACTCATTACTGGGGTGGGGGGTGGTTGGTGGGGGCTCAACACTGAACCGTGTGAAAAAAGAAACACAACAGCACTCCGCTGGTTTATGTAGTTGTGTAATCAGCAGAGGATAAATGGAAACATACAAGAGAAGAACGCTCCAATGACTGTCAAGCATCATACAAGTCCTCAAGATTAGCGCTTCTTATACGGAATCCTCTTCATTGATGGAGTCATAACCTTTGACTTAAACAATTTTTCAGGAGAGAGAAATAACAATTGAGGTAGGTCAAGCATACAACTCACCAAGGCATTGAAAAATCTATCGCATATATACAAATATCTCGAGTTAACAATGGAGTACCTGATGTGAACAGAGAGTGAAGAAAAATGACAACAATCCGCTAAGGGCCATAGCTAGTGCAATACTTCTGTTTGAAGAGCTCTCCATAGCACTGGAGCAACAGGTGTTTCTTATTGAAACTGGTCTAGGCCAGAAATAGACATGATTGCATTTAATAAAGAGCCATCTTAGCGCTGTTCACAGGATCATCTGATGAATCATTTGTGGAGGAGGGCAATCAGAGGTAGAGAAAGCTGCCAGTTGGAGAGGTTGTTTTATGAAATTACAGGGACAGTTTAAGACTTAAAAAAGCAGAGAAAAACACATACAATCACAGTCATTCCTCCCATACAGGAGGCAGAGAGCAAGACGTCGCAGCAGAGTGGAACAGAGAGGATGTCTGTGAGCCTGCGTGTGCGTGTGCATGTGCATGTGTGTGTCTGCATGCGTGTGTGTGTGTGTCTGTGCATACATGTTTAGGCATGGGAGGGTCAGCATTCAACACCACACACACTAACTCCTCATGGCAGTCTTTGTGTTCAGTGAGGTCAGAGCAATAGTAGCTTTTCTGATAAACAGAGAAAGCTTTTAGTGAAACGTGGGCCAGTCGGACAGTGACACCTTCTGCTGCGGGTGGAAGTGAACTAAATGGGGTCATGAAGAGTCAGAGACAGAAAGCATTAGAACATACTGTCCTCTAGCCTCTTTTATGACGGGACCTTCCAGAGATTTCCGCGTTGCTTTTCCGCAAATGCCATAAGCCCTAAGAGCAAGCATTGCTTCTGCTGTCACAACTAATCAAATCGCCTGTCTCACAATCAGTCAACATACTCAGCCTTAATAACCACTCATTCTACATTCTCTGTGAGACACAGATTCATATACACACAACTCTCTGAGTAGAATGAAGCACTTGAGTAGAATTAAGCATTTCAGGAAAAAACAGAGCAAACACAATCTTGAATGCAGACCAAGGGCAGTGACTACATATGCGTAAACCATTTGGACATCCACACCCAATGCATCGTTTGTTGAACAGGAACAAACAACTGTGACAGGAAAATATGTTTTCTGAACCGCCAGAGTCTCAGCTGCAGGTGAATAAAGCCCTGATGTTATCTCAGCTTGTGTCCTGTGTGTTGGAAAAAGAAACCAAAGGCTGTGGGCAAAAGCAACACTTGTAACAATGAAAACAAAAAAAAAAAAGGAAAGAAAAAAAAAAAAAGAAGTGGTGGATTTGAGAAACCGTTTTTTGCATGAAGGGGAAATCAAATCAGCTGAAAGTATTTGGCCCAAGTTTTCTCCCATTCTCAGCTTTGCGTGTCTGGGCGAGAGAAATGAAAAGAGAGAGGCGGGGGTTGGGGGGGGGGGGTGCTGATAGTAAAAAAAAAAAAACACTGATGAACATGAAAGAACATCATGTCTGATGTGAGACTGAAGGAGTGCGGTTTAGGAGAGTAGAGAGCTGGAGTCGATACATACTTTGGGAAGATTTGTGTTTTTAATCTTCCGAGGATAGGTAAGGCGAGAGGAGTGTTTACCACACGGGTGCCTGCAGGGAGAGCAATTATGTGCATGGTCTCCAATCGGCCTCTCTCATAATGAGAGATCTTTTTCAGATGACAGGAGACGCGTGTTTGTTTTGCGTGATTATTTGCCCTTTTGAAATCAGAGGAATTATAATCTTTTTAAAAAAACAATCCCTAAAAAGCATTTCTCACCACGGAGCATGTGCTTACATGGTAAGGTCATCTGAAACACATAGGTGCAAACGAATTGCTCTATGTGAGAATTTGTAGTGTGTATTTATATGTGCGCATGCCTGTGTGTGTGTGTGTGTGTGTGTGTGAGAGAGAGAGAGAAAGAGAAAACGTGAGAGTTTTTATTTGAATGCCAGTGCATACTGCCGTGCAGCACAAATAAAAAAAATAAAGCATTCCTTAATAGATTGAAAATCACATTAAGATCCTCCAAAATCCCATCCCAACTGCCGTGTGATTCAATTGAGCTCTATGGAGTGCTCCTGCTCCATCAGCAGAGTTCATCTGAGGGAAAGTCAATGAAAAAGTCAAAGATTTCCCCCCCATGTTTTTCTTGTTTTTCTTAACTTGTGTTTTTGACATGTTGTAACATCTGCTCTCTGTACCTTAGGTCTACAAAGCCTACAACCTTTGCCCCGTTACAATACTCCATCAAGGCAGATTACAGTATTTTCACTTGATGATACAGTCTCCCCTTGAAAATGTACAGTCCACAGAGTAATACAAGATGATGTCATGTACCCAATACGAAACATCTGAGACTCTCTAAAATGTGTGTGGGTCTTGTCCTGCTTTTCTTTCACAGGTTTACTCACTGCTAAGATTTTTTGTAACGATTAGCCCATGGTTCTGAAGAGGTCCTGATTATGCTTTCTCCTCTCCCTACATTCAATGCACGGGAAGAACTGGGAGTCAGCCGGGTGCATTTTCAATTTGCAACTGAGGACATGATCTGTCTGTGCTGTGAGGATTAATATCACTTCCATAATAGTGGAGTCTGTTACAGTGCAGCTAACAAGTTCCTACTGACTGGCCTGACCATTGTGGTCCATTTTATTTGCTACATACAATGTGGCAGAGCTAGACTGTCCACGTGTCCAGTTTCTTTGAACGTCAATGCGAGAGAAAAAAAAGTGAAGCCAAACCTAGGGGGAGCACACTGACACTTCAACCCCAGAGTTCAGCAGATCACTCTCCCTGCGTGGACACTCTGCCCTATTTCCATTCTTCCCCAGTGCATTCCAAAACCGCAAAGCTGTATGTTTGAGTCCAAGCTGATGTGTTCAGGAATTTGCGGGTTAGACTAACTGCGAAGCGAAATGTAGGACAAACTGAAATGTTTGTGTCATTTGCACAATCACCGCTTCCTCCGGCTGTCTCTCCCATTTACTCATTCCTCCCAGTGAACCCTACCCGCTCTCACTGTGTCTCCATGACAGCAGCCCACAGACAGCTGTGACAGAGCCAGGCGTCGAAGACTTGAGGTCATCATAACGACTCCTGTCTCCGCTGTATTGATTAAACGTCCACTAATCGAAACACTCACGTAGACATTTTTAACTGAACAGAATGACTTGCTAATAAACTGTCTAACACACAGTTTGCATGTCAGCAAACAAAACACCAGATAAACTTAGAAATGAAAGGACAGGGACAGTAATGAGACAGCTCACCAGAGAAGCATGCGCTGACTTGAAGGGGTTGTAACGCTACATAAAATTAACACTTCAGTATCACTGCCTCGTCACCACGCCTCGGTAAATTTTTGGTATAGCGAAAAAAAAAAAGGCATGCCTAGTACAAATTTACTGGCTGACAGACAAGCAGTACCTGTGCTTTATCAGTGTGAAAATATCCACTGCGGAAAACATTTTGAAATAATCCTTTCGCTTGTTTCATAAGCAACGACTAGCAGGTGTGTAACCACTAAGAAATTGGAAAAACTGTAATTGGTCTCACACAATTGTCTGTGTCAAAATGATATCCCAATCGATGTGTAGTTTCATGCTAACCCTTGCTTAATATTCTTTAGTCAGAAATAGCCAGTGTCTATGAACTTTAGTCCACCACACCTCTGCTGACTTGTAATGTGACAGACAGTGGCCATATGAACAAGACTGACATTAACCGTCTAGCTGTAATTAGCCAGTTGGATCATCAGAAATCAGACTGACCTTCAACTTTGACTTGGTTTCGGGAGCATGCAGGACAGGGCAGGACGTTGAACTCTTCCGCCTGATGCATGGAGTAATCAGTGCTGGCCACCACCAGCCTATCGCCAGGCTTCCAGCCCACAGTCTCATCGGCCAACTCCAGAATACTGCAGTTTGACAACGTGTCTATGGAGATGGAGGCCTGTGGACGCACTGCGGGGCGATAAAAAAAAAAAAATATTACAAACTTAAACAGCATACACTCTTTCACATGCTCCTTAACCCAAGTCTACAACCACATGTCACATACTTTAAAAATATGGTGGTCAGTTCTAAAAAAAAAAAAACAGTTAATTGTCTGAGGATACACAACGATAATAGTTAGTTGTCTGTGAATACATAACTACGGATAACCATAATAACAGCTGAAATACTTTTAACACAGAAAAGTCAGGGGTCAGTATAAGATACAAAAATGTCAGTATGCTCCATACATATTCATATACTGTAGATACACACACACACACACACACACACACACACACACACACACACACAAACATTATTTATGAATAATGCTCCATTTTCTGCTTTGTTGAGTAATAAGCCTGGTATACGTGATGGTTCAGTCATATATGATGCAGTCCGCACACTCGGCCTTGGTAAAGGGAATTAATCTTCAATGCAGTGTGAAGCATTGTTAACAATGACATTCTGAATGCAAAGAAAAAAAAATGAGGAAAGAGCCCCCTGCTTTCATCATGTGTATGTATATGTGACTATGTGTGTGCGTGGAGCGTGCTATAATCATCGCTGGAGTGGTGACCGAGAGATCATTCATGATACATGGCTAGCCAAACATCACAATGCAAGAGTGAGTCCAGTGAGTATAGCATAATGTCACTTCAAAATGGCTTTATTTCTAACTCCAGCATTTCTTCAAAGCGGTATTATTTTTGCACCCATTACTGTAAATATGGTGGAAATTAGGGTTTTGTGGCATCTGGTGTTTAAAAAAAAATTGGGAAAATATTGTAAAAAAAAATGAAGTTCAACCTTGGACAGACTTCAGTTCAACCTTGAAATCACTTGAATCCCATGCATGAATTGTACAGTCATCATCTCATTACTTCCCAGTATGATCAATTACTAAATCAAAACATCATATGATTGGTCAGATTTTGCCCTGTCTGTGGATTACTTAATGACCTGAGGAGTCTTTTCCAAACACTCTCAGCATGCTCTCTTTATGGAGAAACAGAACCCAGATGGATTAATAGATTTCCACTCCATGTCAAAAGTTACTGAATCCTCTGTCTGGATTGGGTTCTCATGCAGAAAACCTTTGACTTTTCAACAGCGTTTCTATGTTACTACACAGTAAATTCCATTCCACTGATTTAGACTACATTGTTAATACTTCTTTGCACATTATTTGTTACTATTTGCACAGTTTTTTAAGTAAAACTCATAAAAGGAGCAGAGGCAGAATAGTTCTGTGACAGTGCGCTGGCAAAACCGTCTTTGAAAGATATAATATTTGACAATTCAACATTGGATGGACCATATATGGATCTCATTACAACACAAGACCTTAAACAAAATTTGGTGTGTTTACAGTGGATTTGTCAGAAACTGATGTCTTCTCAGAAAATGGCATCAGAATTGGCTTTATACTTTGTTATGTCTGCAGTTTGAAAATCAAAATATCCTTCTCTTCTTGGTGTCTTTTTGACCTCCAAATGAAATTGAATTTGATAGAAAAATCAGTGTTTAGTTGATCTGTTGCAACCTTTATTGTAATGACAGATCTGCAGTTCATTTCTGGTTAACCTACATTCCAGTGGTTGGATCAGGCTTTTATCAGTGAGCAATAGCACAACTGACACATCTGTAATGCTATGATCTCAAATGTACAAGTGTTTGCTCGAGAACTAAGATGAGATTATTCATCGATCAGTGATGCCTTAATGGGTTGAAAATGCTGGGTTGTTTAGAGACAGAGGAAAAAAACATGCCAGATCAGCATGTTCTTGGCCTCTGCAGTGTTCTTCATACTGATCTTATCTCCCTCTCATTACTATATCAGGTTTCTCCGGGTCAAAAATTTGATGAGGATAGGCGGTACGCAGATTCACCCTCAACCTTCATCAGCCCTTGAGAGCAATCTTCATACACCTAACAAAACACCCCCCCCCCCTCACCCCCGCGGGCGTTTTGGCTGCTCTATCCTATGACTATACTTGAGGATTTGTTTTTTGCTGGGACTGTACCAGCACTTCGGCATCCCCCTGTTGGATGAAGGGCCTACAGCCGCTAAAAGTCTGTGTCTCTGCCAGTTCCCACAGACCACAACAGCTCCTCTCCTTCCCCCTGCAGGGCTCGGTGTTCGCTGCACAAGAGACTGTCAGACTGCACGCCACGTGACACGCAAGGAGACAAGCCCAGACACAAGGAGTGCTGTGCCAAGTTTCCAGACCTTAGTGTGACACGCATATACACACACTTACACACACAAACACACACACAAACCTACATATAAACACGCATACAAATTCCCAGTCCTCATACCAATACAACTGTTCAGACTTCAGTTACATGTAAAGTCAAAATGACTGGCAGTGCTTCATGTGAAACTACACTTCAAGCATTGAAAGCACACAAAGGGTACTGCATTCCATACATACCTAGTTTCGGGCAGAGAAAGCGCACACGATAATTTTGGCAGATCCCATCTGGCTGGTCTTTATTTAGACACACAAAGCCATAGTTTTTGTCGTTCTTAGAGAAAATTTCACCCGTCGCGTTGGCAGGAATGCCGTCGATAGTCTCAGCCTGAAGTCAAAACAATTGAATGCATCGCATTAACAGAAGGATGGATACCCCTGCAAGAGAGACTGCAGCTCATGTTCTAAGTTCATGGCAAGAAAATATTGTATTAATTCTCAGAGGCGGAGATGTTCACTAAAACAAATGTAAGATATGCCATTCCTTAGGTAAGTCAAAGTAAGTGATGTGAGAAGAAGGGAGCTTTTGTGACGATATCAGAGAGATGGTAGTGTCTGTATGTGTGAGTGTGCGGATGTACCTGGATATCCAGTGGATTGCTGCACAGACGTTCTGGGAAAGCCTTGTGTAGATCAGAAAGTTTCTCCCAGTCACCTGAACCTCTCTCATCATCTCGATCAAACCATTCAGTCCATTCAGCCTCTGCCACACACACACGCACACACATGGAGGCACATGCACAGGCACAGGCACACACACACACACACACACACATAGGCACAGGCACACACACAGACACACACACACACACACACACATCCATTATGACTGAGAAAAAGGCCTCCACTGCAGGCACAGATCTGCCTACTAGACACAGTCCATGTGGATATTAATCTAGTTTATACCATCAGCTTCACCACCCCTCAAATACTGCTTGTCAGAAACAATTTGTGTGAAGATAATTGAAAGGCACAACCCCTAGATAATTGTCTACACACTGAACAGAGCTAAAGAGAAGCTGAGGTAGAAGTTGGACTAGTCAAAATGTGACATTTATGTTGAAATGTGTATTTCATATTATATGGACCTTTTGTTCAGTGGTGCTGTAGGCCTCATATCAGATCAACTTTTTTCAACTACATTTCTTATTACTTAGTTTTTTTCTGCAGTATAATGTACCTTATATTTAAGACTTGTTTTAGTCAATCACATGACCCTCAGACTGTATTGGTCTAGTGGTGGTGGATGAATAGAGTGGATACGAATGAGGTGTATGGGGAAATAGAGTAGATGTGGAGATGGTATGGGACAGAGCATGTATTTACCTTGTACCCATTGACTGGTGGTAGTGATGGTAAAATACTCCCCGTATCCTGACTGGAAGATGCGGGAGCTCTTTGCCTCAGAAGAGGCCTTGGTTCCTGAATGTCATTGTGACAGAGAGAAGGAGAGAGAGAAGGAGAGGGAGTGAGTGTCAGGTCAGAGGATGGGCAGACCTGTCTCAGCATATTTTGTCTGAGCACTAGTGTTTGCTTTCCATTGCTGCGCAAACAATAGGACATGAGATATTCACCTTGATAGATGGCATGATCCTCGACCACAGAGGACGTGTCGCCTTTCACTGTGATAAAGCTCCAGGGGTGT
>NC_044496.1:15093771-15106271 GCF_902362185.1 Chanos chanos
GTAATGATGTTTTATATTTCCTATTGGGTTTTTTTTTTATTATTATTTTTATTTAAATGTCTTGGCTCAGAACGGAACTGACTAGAATTACACTTTTTTAGTGTGTCACAAACCTACGGTCTGGGCAGATGGTGCTGAAATGATGAATGTGATCATTTCACTTCAAGCTTTTTTGTTTAGTCCTTCAAATTATAAAAATGGTAATATTCCAATACTGTCAAACATTTTTAATATTGCAAGAGGAATGCTGTGTATACTGACAGAGCTCCAGATTTTGTCAAGTTCATGTTTATGAAGATCCTGCTCTACCCTTGACGATAAGCATATTAATGATGGAAGGGTGATAAAACTGAAATGAAGAGTGTGCCACAAAGCATTAGTGAGGGTGGAACCCAGGCCAGCAGAGAGAGAGAGAGAGAGAGAGAGAAAGAGGGCAGAGATGTATTACCAGCTTGAATAATGGGAAGAATGGTGGTTACAACACACAGTGCAACACAGATCTTCATTTTTCAGTGGTGACTGAAGAGGCGACCCAGGTTGAACTTCAAAGACCCTGAGAAAAGAAAAAAAAGAAATATTTTCATTTTTCACTGTGTTCACTGAGAATTTAGACATTGCAGTCAAGAAAGAGAAAGAGAAAATGAGATATAAAGTGAGAAAGAAAGAGAAGGTAAGGGTGAGAGAAACAGAGAAAGGTAAAAAAGGTTTCACCAAAAAAAAAAAAAAAAAAAACCACACACACACAAAAACAGAAAACACGGCACCGGATCCCTCTTACTCATGCGAAACCCCTTCATCCATTGAATTGTGTGAATTGAGTTTAGATGGCTTTGAACATTCTGAAACCTCAAAGATTAGAAGACATACGTTAATCTTCAAAGAGATTACGCCATTTTTTTTTTTCAATGAAACTTTGAAAATTCTTAGAGGATCAAAGAATCAAAGAAAAAGAAAAAGGTTGTAAGGCTTATACAAGAGCACTTGTTGAACCACCGTTACATAAGTGCTGAGTCTCATATAGGTTTTGTGTTCTGTTTCTGCCATGTAAGGCAGTGACTCCGGCCGGGAGAGGCAGGCAGTTGGAAGAGGAGAGGGACAGCATGCATCCTTGGGCTTTAGAGTTCAAATAGACTCCTGGCCCCGTGAGCACATCTCCTCCTCCACTCTCTCCTCTCCACAGAGTAAAGACACAAATTGCTTTGAACTTTATGCGCCTGATCCAAAATTGTACAGACCTTCTTCAAAAGCAATCCCATTGTCATTCTTAGGCTCTATTCATATTGTCCTCTTTTTTTTTTTTTTTAATCTGTATTACAACCCTATAAAATCTACCTGCCAGAAGGCAGAGAATGGAGTTTGAAGAGTCAATTTTGTGATGTGACAACATGTTACCGGGTACAAGGTTTGCAAAATCAATCATTCAATAAGTCAATCAACCAAACAAAACAAACAACCTAAGTAACTTTCGACCATAAAAAAAGGTTGAGAAAAAAAAACCATTTGCAGTGACTTCAAAGAAGAGACAAAATGAAGACTCAGGAGGAGGATGTGGGGGGAGCGTTTATTTCACTGGTGGTCACAGGTTAATCTAGAACAGTGGAGTTTCTGTGCAGTATCAGTCTCCTGTATGTGTGAGCTCCAGCCCTAAGGGTGGTGCTCTTTGCTGGTGTCTCTCTCTCACACACACACACACACGTAGTCTGAAGTGTGCGATAACGTAGACAGGTCTTCCCTCAGAGCGCACACACACATAGACTCCTGCAAGAAAAAAAAAAAAACACTGATCAGACGGAGAAATATCAGAAATATTTAAGATATACAAACAGGCAAAACATACACAGTTACACACACACACACACACACACACATTCGTGTGAATGGCATCACATGTGCATAGACAGGGTTATGAAGACTTTACACTTTAGATCTGCAGAACATGAGCTGGACTTGCATAGTTGGTGATCTGGTCTAAGTAACAACAAAAAAAAAAATTGTGTGTATTGAATAAATGTAATGGACTGTTTCTCATTGTTCCTAAAATGTAAAAAAAAAAAAAGACATCTACCTTCTCCAATCCCCACAAACTCACTGACTTTGAAAACAACAAACTAGAATTTTCTAAATTTTCCCTTTACAGGGTTTACAAACACACACACGCGCAGAGGCTTGTCATTAGCCAGACAGCAGAAGCTGTATGACACTGAAGCTAAAGCGAGGCTGGGGTGAACTGTTCAGAGATGAGCAGGGGTTAAAGAGGTGTATTAGTAACTGTGATGTTCTGAGCAACACTTATTCTCTCATTAATTCTCCTCTCTTTGCTTTTCAACCCATGAAATGAGATGAATGTGTTTGACTTTCAGATTCTGTTTGTGCATGTCAGAAACTTCATAACCAGTACACATGGTTTGTTGCTGAACATACACACACACACACACACACACACACACACACAATGAAGATCAAATATGAGCCCAAATCACTGAAATAAAGAATACCGATTACTGAATTATTCATAGCGATGCTTTCTACTTCAGTTAGTTCAGTCTTTAATTCCCTGCTCTTTGTTTACTTCATGTCACAGTGGACTTCAGTGTGTATGTGTGCGTGTGTGGAGTTGGAGAGAGAAAGAGAAGAGGGGAGAGTTCAGTATGTGTGTGTGTGTGTGTGCGCGTGTGTGTCTGTGTCTGTGTGAGCCACACACATGGCTAAATGCTGCAGATTTGAGGGAAAGTGCCCCCCCCCTCCCCACTCAGCTCCCCCCAATATTTCAGGCTGCCATGCCGACTCAACGTTCCTGAAACCACCCTGTCAGAATTGTCTGCAAATCCTTCGACCTGATAGACATTTTTCCCACAGCATTACATCATGTTCCCTAAGGGGCCAGTGTCCTCAGACAGAGGAATTGGGCTAAAATCGCAGACTCTGTGGTTTGGCAGCCCTATCTATCCAGTGCCAGACTCACTAAAGCTCCCACAGAGACACTGTTAACCTGCAGGGCCCGGCCAGACGACCCCTCCCCACCTGTCCCCTTCATGCTGCTCCCCAGCATCTGAGCACAGGAAAACAATATCATGAGAGTCACAGCAGAGGCCATTCATTCACATGGAAGAGAGTTTACTCGGCTGTTTTCTCCTGGTGAAAAATACATTACATACTCGTTTTAAGAGCTGATTTTACAGGCAGTCTATGCTGCGACTTCAAGCAGTAGTTACAAGAAATTTTTACAAGCTCAAACGGCCAATTAAATCACAGGGAGCATCAAGGCGTGCTAATGCTTAAAGAAAACATTCTTGACTATAAGAGAGTTTGAAAGACTTTATCAAGTGAAACCTTTTTTTTTCCTCTTTGTTGCCGCATTATTGTACGTAGGACGTTATTTGACCTCTGTCTGACTGTGGCAGCCACTGTGATGTAACAGCCAGACAGCACTGGAAACATGAGCTGCAAGTTTTCCAGGGAAACCACGCTGAGAAAAAAAAAAAAAGAGAGTCTTCTTTCATTTATAAATAAAAGCTCTTCTGCACTACAATTACCAAGTGCTTTAAACAGAGGGAACTCCTTTGCCTGACCAGTATATTACCAACCACTTCCAACAGCCCTAAGGATCAAATGGTCTGTTATGGGTCTCAGTTGTTTGAATTCACTAGATGAAATTGAAGCCTTAGGAATATTCCATATGGTTGAATCTGTTCAGTTGCAGAAAAACTTGCTGACGTGACACACTCACACTCACTCACACACACACACACACACACACACACACACACACACACAGAGACAGACAAAACAGAAACCCTTAACCATTTCCACATGACTCTGGAATAACACAGTGTTTAGAAAAACTTCCAACTCAGCTTAGAAACGCTAGGTTCTTTTTTTTAGATTTTTTTATCTTTCCTCTTGTGCCTCTTGCCCTGCTCCCTGCTCTGTTTAGAGCTGACTGCTCCCTGAAGAGGAGATGCAGGGGTTGATGTTACAAGGAGGCCTGAGACTGTCTTTCTGGGCGATGAGGAGGCACGATTAATTAAAAAAAAAGGAGCAGTCCATGTCTCGGTGAGAGGAGCATTCTGAAGGTGATACATGATCGTGGGTGACCGCAAGGAAAGTGAAGCCTTTAGACAGAATTCCTGTTGAAACAGCTATTTTTACAGCCTAATCCGGTGGAGACTGGGACACTGTGCTGACGGAGGCACTCTACACCAAGCGCAAACACCCGCTCTGCCAACACAGCACATCACCTTCAACCTAAAAGTCACGCGTGCGACCTCTCAGACACACACGCACTGTCTACAACTGGATGGAGGATAAATGTTGATAAGCTGTTGAGAAATCATGTTAAAGCCTGTTAGGCTGATGGCACATACCGATGACTGAGCAGATAGCGAATATGATTGCAGATGTGGATTTTCAGTCTGTGTTTTTCACCGTGACACTCTTCACGTCATAGCTGACAACTGTTCACTAGGCCTGTGCAGTAAATGTTTACTTAACATACTCTTACCTTTTTCATAACTGTGAGGAAGCAGCTGAAAACTGTATGAATACATATTTCGCCTATAATGTACATAAAATCAGAGCAGCTGACGACAGTTTATGATTTTAGGAATTAAATACAAAATTGAATGTGAATAATCTCAAAATGTGCACTTGAAATAGAGCTAAAAAAAAATTAAACTGAATGTGTATTGAATTCTGTGCCGTAGAAATGAAAATGCATTTGCCAGTGTTGCAGGTTGGTTCAATTGCGAAGGCTGAACCCAAAGGGAATCTAAGTAGTGCACAACAGACACGGGCTTTGAGATGTGGACAATAGCATTGGAGAAACCCAATGCTGTACTGCTGCGTAGCTAACAGCACTGCCTTACATAACCTTTCAAACCCTTTGTCTAAAACTCCGCGCTCAGCTAAGTCTTTTGCCAGTGGCCTTTTGTGTTAGCACTTGTTCATGGAACAAAGCATCTACCATGGTAAAGAACAAAACAGTCTGCTCAAAAGTCCTTGGTACATGTGGTATCAACTATATTGGTAAATCAACACTATACAGTAACATTCCTCGAAATGATTTCCTTCAGCGACAGGTGGCTCGGGCTAAGATGAAACAGTCTGAGCGGTTTAAATTGAGGTTTCTTTAAAAAGGAGTATGAGGTGCTGAGTAACAAAATGTCACACATGTTCTTCTGAGGAAAAAGAATGAGAAAAATTGTTTTGACATAGCCTCAAGGACTCAGCTGAATTTTCATGGATAATTTCTAATAGAGGTTTTGCTCGTGAAAAAAAAGAAGAAACCGTCTCATCCAGATAAAACAAACTGTTCAGATGAAAACACCTGGATCCCTGTGAGTTACAATACTCACATACACACAAAAAGAAACCACTACAGACAGTTTTGCAAGCACACCTACAAATTAAGCCAAAGCCTGGAGCTAACTCACACAGGCACTGGTGCCTCGGGGTATGACTGTCAGACAGATATATCTTTAAAAAAATCTAACAGAGGAATTCAGACTTTGATTATTTATAAATCAGTTAGAAACTTCTGCACATCAGACACAAGCATATCTTTCAGGTTGATACGAAACTAAAATTTTCGACTAGACAGTGTTATAATATTGCTAATACTAAAAAATACTGACTTTTTAAAACCTTTTAAGACTAGTATGTTTATTTAATGATTTAATGTTACACAGGGTGAAGGTAACAGAGGAAAGAAGCAATGAAGGAGGAGAAGAAGAAAAGGGAGGGAGGGAGGGAGGGAGGGAGGGAGGGAGGGAGAGAATTCAGCCCATGGTGTAGAAACAGGCCAGATTAAGTTTCACTAAAATAACACCTGCCTGCATACTGTACATACTGTACACAGTCCCCTAAAGTCTACCTGATACAGGTACATCCAACAAAGCCTCTCATCCCCTACACAGACACACTCACATTCACACGCACATATGCACACACACACACACACACACACACACACATACACATGTAAGCACCCATAAATGCACACACACACGGCCTAAGGGAAGACAAACCAGGAGCAATGACTGACGTTAGTCTCAGTAGTCACACGTACAAAGACACAGACATATGCACATGTCTCTCTCTCTTTCTCTCTCTCTCTCTCCTCCTGTCTGTTTCATTCACATACCCATACACATGCTCTACACACATTCACATGTGAAGGCAGGTGTAAGCAGCACTGTCAGATGTTGCCTGCAGTACAGAGGGGGCTCACACATGTCAAACTCAGCTACAGGGAGATTCTCTCTTTATGCCAATGCGTAGAATCTTCTGGAAACCTCTTTCCTTTTGTAGATAACACAGTGAAAGAGAGGATCACTTTATCTGTGGGAAGGGGAATCCATGTTTTAAGTCTTTTCTCTCCTTTTATCTCTGAAACCTACAGAGAACTGTGTGCAGGAAAAAAAAAATATTAAAAATGGCCTCATTATGCAAAGTTTGAAGCTGACAAAAAGTGAGAGCCCTGTAGCTACCGAGGTTCAATCTTCTAGCTTTGTAAGCAAGGGAAAGAAAAAAGAAAAATGAGTGGCTGATGAAACTCAAATGCATAGAATGATGAAACCAACTAGTTCAAACCTTGTTTGGGTTCCCCAAATCTTCTCTAGTGCACACAACTGAATGAGCATAAGCAGGGTGGGGGGGGGGGAAGAACCGCACACAGCAATGCAGTAAGACTTCAGAGGCAGATTGGAAAACAGGCCACAACCAAGTCACGTTCCATTAAAGGTTTTGATTAATATTCATTGACAGATGTCAAAAAAATCTACCACTTAACAAAGACAATCACAAACTGCTTGTCTGAAGAGGCTATGAAATTTAAAAAAAAAAAGAAAAAAAAAAGCTATGCTTGCCCCCATCCCCTCCCCCCCAATCTTGTCACCTTGTCATTCTCTTGAAAAAAAAATTTAAAAAAAGAAAAGAAAAGCTTGGGTCAAAAAAGGGGGGAAAATGAAAAAGTTGTTTAATTACTTTTTTAATTAGACGGATGACTCTCCTAACACAGAGGATGTGCAGCGTGTGGATGCTGCTCTGTGCTTCTCACAAGAGGAGCTTACACTGAAGCCATGATCATTATCTGCAGGCTTTAGAGAGAGAGAGAGAGAGAGAGAGAGAGAGGAAAAGCAAAGGGGCCAGAGCTGAATCCTAAGACGACTGGTGATACCGCACAGGATATTAATGAAAACCTGGCTCAAAAATGCATTTCACCGCAAGACACTTATCATCATATAGACCGCAAATTGATACTACAAGAAATAAGGCTATGCACAACAAATGATTAAGAATTTAATAGTTGGGTATTATTTTTCATTCTCTGTGTGTCACTGTAATTTTCAGCTCTGTGGGTTGTGTAATGAGTGACTGTGGAGGAAAAATATTTTTAACATTCACTGAAATGAGTTCAGACAGGTGCTGCTGAATGATTGGTTTAAACTGAGGACTACAGAGTTTTCTCTGAAAATAATCACGGATTGACTTTAAGGCTCTCTCCCTTTCTGGTCAATTCAACTGATTCATTTTGATGAAATATATCACATAAATGGAATCACACATATTTAAGTAGATACCAAAGAGATATTCATATAATGAGTGTGTTATCTGTGAAAGACACAAAACAACTCACTCATGCTGTCAGGTTTGGTGGAACATAAAATCAAGATGTTGACTCTTAAGATACAACATTTTCCCTCTCCTATTAGCATTTTCAACCAGCTTTCCTAGCATCTGGTGTTTTTCCATCATCGCACAGATACAGTACATGTCTTTAAGAATGACAACTGACACTTAGCATAGGGTTTCTTGAAGAAACATCCAGATTCAAGTGTAAGAGCAGAGCATTCAGTGAGCTTGCTCAACAAGTGCTGAAAGCTTCTGTCCCTGAGGTACAGCTAAGCATTGATGGAAGAAGTCAGAGTAATTATCTTCCATAACGGCAGCAAGTTAACGATGAGGATTGAGTCAGGAAAACTCTCTGGGGAACGGCTGACTGTGCCAAAGACTGAATGTCAACTTCCCTCTCCCCCTCTCTCTCTCTCTCTCTCTCTCTCTCTCTCTCTCTCTCTCTGCTTCTCCCTCCCTCCTAAAATACACTTTGTACTCTTTGGACACAAGTGACAACAGTCACAAAAAAAATGCAGTCTTCTGCAATCAGAGAGCCATCCACTATTCCTGTCATAGCTGCCTGCAATCAAATTAAGGGCAATACAACATTCCTGGCCACGGTAATGTGCAATCACTATAATACTGTCCTCTATTCATCCAAGCGCAGGGGGTGAGAAGAACTGAATGTCTGAATGTGGACGGTCTTGATTGAACCGTTAAAGAATATTCTGAAATCATAACTGAATCTTCTTATAGTTGATGAAAGGAAAGGAGGGGGGAAAACTGTCACATTTGCAAGAATGGCCTGGTCGTGCGGCAAAGTGGGGGGGGGGGCGGGGGGGGGGCGGCGGTCGCAAGCTGGCTTTTTCAGTTTACATTTACACTCTCAAACCAAACTTCGCATACTTTTAAATGACGTGACAACTTAACAAATAAACCAGCAAAATACCGAACAAAGCACTCTTGACAATCAGTCCAACTGAACTGATGTATGGCACTGATAGGTTTCCCAGAGAGCTCTACCGTTTTAATAGGTTCACCTAATTTCCATGTGCCAGACGTTTGCAAGCCTCTTCAAACTGTCTCCGATTTGCAAGTCCAATGCGAGGTATTAAACGCTTGGTTAGCTCGCTGTTCTGACATGTGTTGAAGATGGAAAACCTGCACATTCCCATTAATCTCACGCAGATCTTTGCGTCTGACAACCTCGCTGAGCTTTAAGCATGTAACTCAGCAGCGATCTTGCTTCACATATATCAAACATTATATGTAGCAGCAGAGTGGAACTACCAAAATCAGATAAATGACATGTAGAAATGTTCAAGGACACCTTCACCTCACATCTACCCTGAGTGATACGATGGAATGAATGGCAACATAAATGAATGGATGAATAAACGAATGAACGAATGAATGAATGAATGAATGAATGCATAAATGAAATATGAGTGATTGAGTGAGTGAGTGAGTGAATTCTTTTGATGATACAACTCACAAATGAAATTGCAACAGCTCTATTTCTATCTCTGCGGCCATACAAAGTTTTATGAACTGGTGAAGACTTATGATCTGCATATCATACAGTGTGATTCTAGCATCTCCCAGACAGACGCTGGGCGAGAGGCAGGGGCACACGTTCCAAACTGAGCAGGAGCTTGCCCTTCCTCCAGCATGATATGAGAGATGAGGTTTCTGAACTTGTTTGCTGAACAGTAAGAAGCTGTACAGCTCAAAGACACCCATCCCTCTCTCCTCACTGCCCGCCCCCATCCCTCTCTCCTCGCTGCCCGCCCCCCATCTCGCTCATTCAGGATTGGGCGTATTGTTTATCGTTAAGTGAAAGAACATGAATATAGCCAATCAAATGACAGAAAAGACAGGTTTCACAAGAGAGGAATTTGAGAGGATTTTCAGCTTTTGCTAAGAATCCTGTCTCATTCCTGCACGCAAAAAGAAAAAAAAAAAGAAAATGAAGTCTGCATTTTCCATTCCTTTGAATGTTCTGACTTGCTTGCTGATTACTGTGCTGTTTTATTGCAATGTGTGGGAGGGTCAGCAACTGAGCATAAATCGTCAGTAAAATGTACTGGCTAACATACCATTTATTTTAATCATTACCTTTCAAAGAACGCTTGTCTACAAGATCTCCAGTTTTTCCACAAAATTACAGAAATGTTGAACTGCAACTGCTACTAAGCAATGCGCACTGCAGCACTCCTGTATTGACCATATGGCCATTGTGCACAGACCAATTGACAAGAAAATGCCTAAGTGGCTACCTTCATTTTCGGCTGAATAACGCAGCTCTAGGCAGAACATTTCCTCCTGTGCTTTCTGTACAAACACTATCCGCTTTGTGCTTTGCTCATATTACTCAGGCGTCCCTTATTTTTTCCGAGCAGTCAGAGCCACTAAAACAAGGAAGGGTATAGGTTTTCCGAAAGGAGAGAACCTTTTGTCAAAACCCTTAGTAATGGGGCTTTATTTCCCCTCATTACACGTACTTTACGGTGCCCGGCTGTTCCGTCTGTGGGCCTGTCGACGGTCATTGTGACCGTTCACACAGTAATCAGGGCTGCTCTAAAGACTCAGCGGTGCTTAAAAACTTAGGAAAAGAGGAGTGGCGGGAGACTCAAAATGAATCCACGCGGCGTTCATTCATTCGCGCCTTCTTCCCTCGCTAAAAGGTTTCCAAGAATCGTCTCTCTAAATCAAATGTTCAGACCGGTACATTTGATTTGTTTGGTTACACAGCAGCACACAAACGACCAGAAACTGACGAGTTCGTACTTTGGACGACGACATGTTTCAATAAGCTGCTGCACATATTGCATCAATCGGTGCTGCGGTATGTTTTCTCTGTAGGTGGGGAAACATCATGAAAACAACTTGTCTAAAAATACAAGAATGCACTTTTTCCCCGTCCCTCGTCCAGCACTAGGAGAAAAACGACCAGCACAATTGACTTTATTGTTTGAGAGCACGATGAGTTTGTGCACTGAATAACCTATGTTAGTGCTGGTTTACTACAGAAAGTACAATCCTGTGGAACTAGGCTTTGGAAAATGTTCTAGAATGTAGCTATATCCATACATTCCCAAGAGAAGAAATAGGTTGGCATTTCTGAAGTAAAGTAGGTTGACGTCTATGAATTAAACTTATTAAAAAAAAAAAAAAAGCTTGTTTACTCTTTTTAGGTCGTAAATCACATTTCCTTTTCATAAAATACAGTTGTTCCAATAGCATAAACATCTTTTAATCAACATTTCACTTTGGAGTTCATCTATTTGTTATAAGGATATATTAAATGAAAGGCATTGCTGTAAAGATGAGTTATAGGGTGAAAGCTGTAAGTTGATCTAATGAGAGAAAAGCCAAGACTTGTCAGAGGAAGAAACGTCTGCATTCAACACCATCACCACAGCTAACCTGCCAAGCTACTGCCAGTGTGTGCCAGTACTCCTCTCACGAAACTATTCATTCACTCTCTCCCCGTGATGAAAATGAACAAAAAGAGAAAAGATGAATAATCAGACATCCTTTCTCAGCTGCCAATCAGACCTCTTCCAGGTCTCAATCAGTTCACCATTAACATGCCCTAACTGTCCGCCATGTTCACACAAAAGGCAAGAGAATGGTTCTGACTGTGTTCTTTAGTTACGGACTGGTACATCCACTTAATTCACTGGTGGTCCTTAGATTTTTAATTGCTCCTGTTCCCTTTTTAAAAAATATCATGTTCACTAAGCCAGAGCTTGAGGGATTTTCTTTTACATCAAGGACCTTGAGCATGGAAAACTAATGGAAAATGGAAAACTCAGCGGTAGGGATTCTCATGGGGGTTATGAATTTATCATGTCTGTCCAGGGGACTTAAATCAGCTTTGACTGTGACTTGAAAAGGTCTTTTATTGAAAGGACATGCAGTGGACAGAGCATATTGGTTAAGGATTTGGTTTTGGGATGTAAATGTATTTTTCCTAAACTTTAATTTAAGCCAGAATGTGGCATTACTCAAATGGCAAACACTGTCAGACCATCTGGAGAGTCCTAACTAGAACACAGCTGACTCTCTAATCAAAGGGTCCACTAAGGACATGCTTCATAAGCCACCAAGTATCATTTTCATTACACAATTTATTAATAAATGTATATTTTATACATAATTGAAACACAACGTTCAAAAAAAAAAACCTGTGAGTTATATAAACTCTGGGTTTTTTTTTTCTTAAAACAAGACTTTGAAAACAAAACAAACCCACTGGTTGCTCTGTTTCAGACAACCCACAGAATTCTTGATTCTTTCAGGCTGGCACACTTGGTTCCAGTCTGCATTTAAATCTTTTCCATCTTTGCCGAGAACAAAACTGCCAAGTATCCTTTTATGCAAATGCCGAACTGATTACATGAAATTTAGTTGTGTCTAACTGATGCGACAAAGCTTTGTTGTGACATTAAATTCTTCAGTAATAAAAACCAATTTGTCGTCTTAAAATCATTTTCAAAAGCTTGCTTAAAATCCGCACTAATTACGAATTACTCTGGTGAAATTGTCAGTTCTATTGAGTACTGACCCCGTGCTCTTGAGCATACATAAACGTACACTCACAAACGCGTGCACTACTCCTACTGTAGAGGGCAAGGAGGGGTGGCGGTGGATAGGCAGAGACGGTTAACAGGAAGGGAGGTATTAGCAAGTATCAATAGAATGTCCCCCTCCCTGTCCACATGGAAATGTCCCCCTCCCTGTCCGGTCTGTCTCATTAATTTTGTTCACGAAGGGATCTATATGGCCTACTGTATGAAACTTTCCGAGGCATCTTCTGAATGATGAACACAATTCCCACACAGCTGATGATGTAACATGTGCATCATGTCTTCTTTCTT
>NC_044496.1:16136271-16251271 GCF_902362185.1 Chanos chanos
TAATCTATCAATTAAGTGTTGGAAAGGTTCCAATAAAATAACATAATAAAATGTAATTGATGTTATACAGATGCTTTATTCAAGAAATGAATTCCATATGGAATTTCATTTTCTACACAAAACAGCTATATAATATTACCTAAAAAATGCACTAATTTAAAATGTTGTCAGTACAATTGAAATGAATAACGCTATCCTCTAATTTCCAAAGCCAGACTCTTGAGTGCAGTGAATACGTTCACACACACAGAGAGAACATAACTCTTCTCAGTCCTTAATGATTTTGATCTTGTCTTTGTGCTTGAATGGTCTCAGTAACTGGGGCATATATCTCTGTTCATTCCACATGAAGAGGCTCTCAGTGATTCTGTCTCACTTACGTCTGATCAGCTGGAGTGTGAATGCCAGAGGCTAGGAATTAACGTTAGCCGCAGTCAGAGCGACTCTGTCCTGCTAACACGTTCTCCAGGCCAGCCAGGGTGTGTCATTTATCTAGTCTATGTGGACGCTGAGAGTAACCATGTAGATACTGTAATTTACTCCTGGGAAAACTAAGAGAGTGAACATGCAAACAAACACATTTGCCGACATATACACACACATACTTGAGTAGGCACACTGTGAGTGTTCCGTCTTTTTACAATGGTACTGTGCAGCTGATGGCATAGAGTTCTTTACTCAGCTCAGTATGTCATGACAGTCAATTACAGCCACTTATGACTCAATCAGTCATGCCAAACCATTAAAGGGGCTGACACAGCACTGGTCAGCAGCTGGGATGAATGATGCCCTCATGTCTGTTAGACGAGTTTGTTGGTGTGCTTCTTGTTTGTGATAGTGGAATGTTCACACACACACACACAGACACCCACACACACACAAAATGTGCGCCAAAGTGTGTTTGAATGAAGTGAACATGTTTGAGTTCAGTCATCATATTGCTGTATGCAAGTTTCCACCCTTGCACTGTTGAGAAAAGGAAGGTACACGTGTCATGCTTTTAGCTGTCTTCTTATTAATATCCAAATCATAGAGTTAACTGGCTTTGGCATCTGCCCTTCATTCACCTGGTGCTTGGTCTCAGCCAAGGCACAGTCATTAATGATGTGTATGTATACACATAAACTAACACATACACACATATCTTATACAGTTTTAGTGCTTAGGCTTTGAATTATGATTTTTATACTTACAAAATGAAAATCAGAAATCACTTCAAATTGGGGTTGTTTTTTTGTTGTTGTTGTTTTCTTTTGTTACTGGACTTCACATAACACAAAAAAAACACACACACAAAAAACAGACAAAATATTGTAATCTACGAGTCTACTCTCTAGAAAAGTTATTTTTCCAAATTACATGATTTTAAAACTCTAGTTATCTAAGTATTTCAGCATATACAGCATAATGAGCTAAAGAAGAATGGAAGGCTAGTGATGGTGTAAGCAGGAAAAAACACACATGGTTCATCATTCTTCTCCTCCTCTTCCTCTTGAATTTATCATCACCTCTCTGAAAACATGACAATATCCTGCTCCGCATTTCACAGAATACAAAGCTAACAATTAACACAGACAGCATTAAAAATGCATTCATGCAAGCTCGCTATTTGGGCAAAAAATAAGAACGCACAAATAAGAAAGTAATGTTTTGTGTGTAAACTATAAAAACGAAGGAAAATAAAAACGTGCAAAGTGTGTTGCTATGACATTAAAGTTTAGTAACTGTTCCTAAAAACCTTGAGGCAGCTGCTGTACAAAGTGTTTCAACCATAATGAAAAAACAACAACAAAAAAAAACCAAAACAACCAACCGCTGAATTATACTGGCCTGTCTGGATAATCAAACACATCAGTACTTTTCAGTCTGTTTTTTTTTTTTTTTTACTATCTTTGAATGTTATTATCTATTGACACTTTGTGATTAATGACTGAATGAATCATGCACGTCATCAAAAAAAATCAATTCCTGAAGTTTGACGACTAAATAAATAGAATTAGAGTTTCTACACTGTGCTTACATATTGGCACCAAACAAAAAAAAACCCAGGCACATTTTAACAAATAACTGCAATTTCAATTCACTTAGTTTTCAGAATAAATGTATATCTAATGGTTTGCAGCAAGATACAGGAGGACACCTGACTTTGCTGGAAACAAAGGCAGCATCATGTTAGACTAAGACAGTCAGTGATAGGTGGCTGTTTCAGATAGTTCACTCAAGAGTGAAACAGTTCCCATTCAACATACACAACAAAGCACATTCTCCAAAGAATAAGACAAGGAATGAACAATGACCATCTGGGATTGAGCCCAACAAGCTGCTGTCCCCTCCATGTTTTGGTCAGTGAGGTAGGGCTGCGGTGGAGCAGCCAGTTAGTGGCAATGGCTCTGGCGTCCGTATCCCGGACAAGAAGGGCCCAGAGGTCCGGCCCAGATGGGTGCAAAGTCACTGGACCACAAGGCAGTTCGACAGTGTCCCGCTCCACCAGACTTCACAGCTCATCGTGGTTCTTGGTCAAGTCTTCGCCATAGTTGGTAGCCTGACTGCCCACAAACATGTTCCAATTCTCAAGGATCTCCTCTTTGGTCAGCATCTGGTCCTAAGGAGAAGAGTAATGCAGGGAGACGGTGACAGAGGAAGAATGAGTCAGGGTGAGAAACACTCCTTGTTACGCGGATTTCCAATCTCACAAAGAGCAAGGGAAATTTTAGGTTATATGAACGCTACAACTTCATTTTAACCAGAAACATTTTAAAACACACCAACATATATATATATATATATACATATATATATATATATATATATTTTTATTTTTTTTTTAATGCAAATCAAATGTTCAAATGGCTTTTCCGTCCGTACCTTATCCGTGTCCGACTCATACACCAGGTGTCTGGCTTCGGCCAGGGCGTGATCGTAGTCTTGCGGGAGGATCCAGTGTCGGATCTCATCCACGTCCATCTTTCCATCCTTGTTCAGGTCTCGGAAGTCTGAGAACTGATCCCTCTCAGTCTTGACCCAGTCTGGCTCTGGACCTCCCTCCTCATGAGCAAACATGTCCGCTTCAAACAACCAAAACAGTTTAGTGAAGAGGGGCCTAGGATCAGGGCTTTTTCCTCATTATGCAACTGATTAACTTACTCTCCTCCCTTCCCATTCTTCAATATCACAAAACAATTGTTCCCTTTTCAGACAAATATCTTTCCAGAAAGAACTGCACAACAAATAATACCATAAACTGAGATTAAATAAATATGCAGCTGACCAGAGAAAAGGAGATAAGCCAAGCACGCACAGTCCTAAAATTACTAAAAATTATAATAAGGCTGAGTCCAAAAACAGACATGATCTATTTTTGGTCTTTTCACATGCTGTCTATCCCATGCCAAAGAAGGCTCTGCCAAAGCAACAAACAAAAACGACATTCATTCATAACAAGCTGACGAGGACGGAATGTCTTGTGCTGCAATCTAATACATAAAATCTACCCCAGTGCAAAGAGATCCTGAACAATAACAGGTCAACATGCAGTCAACATATCTTGACGTAGGGGGAAAAAAAAATATTTTACTGATGAAACTTTAGGCGTCCAGAGTCATGAGAAATGGACTTAACAAGCATGATCACAGATCAATTAAATCTTTCTCTTTATTGCAAAGTGACATTATGACATCTTCACTTCACTGAAATGTAAGTGTACCACTTTTCTCATAGGTTTTCAGGTAACACAACCTTCACAGTTGTTAGGTTTACATTAGCTTCTGCTGCTGTCATAACTGCTCTGAACTGTTTCTATGTATAACATGCCACAGTATAGAGACTCCTTACCAATGTACTCATCCTCATCCACATGTCCATCACTGTTCTTATCAATGTCCTCCAGAGTTTCCTGATTAAAAAAAACATAAGGATGCGACACATCAAACATGACTGGTCAGCAATTACTGATGCTGGTTTTGCCAACAATTAAATGGGTTTATGTTACAAGAACATTTTATCACATCACCAAAAGTTGGGAGGACGTCCACAGCATTGGGTTCTAACAGTGTGAAGGGTGGATTTCATCATTTGATATCCACTCCCATAAAAAGGCTGTCCACACTTGAACACAAATTTTATCCTCATAGTGAAGATGACATTGCTAAAATCTTGACAGCAACATATTCATAATTAATTGAGTAAAAGGGATTTACAATTTTAACGGCTTCTGAGACCTTGGACCTTACTTTCAATATTAATCATACACACAGTTCTAGATTCTCTGACAAGTACTGAAAAACATCATGTTTAGCCTGAAGACTGAAAGACCCATAAAACACATTCCAAGTTATCAACATCCCACACTCTGAACCAGGGTCAAAATTTCATTGCAAAGATTAAGGTGCACAGTTATAAACATAAGTTTTAAAAATAATATTTTAAGAGATTTTAAAATCTGTTTTATGACTTTTGAAATAAAAGCTCACATGCTTGGATCCTTAATTTACCCCATCTGAAGATCAAAGACACCAGAGTACAAGCATTTTGTCCAGAGTCACTACCTTCTAATGGTTCAGTCTGAAAGTAAAGGTTACACATCTTTCTGTTTGACTGCAAAAAGTATTATGCTTGACGGCTGAATTCAACTCCCTTTTTTTCACTGGGAGCTGATCGTTTTGGATAAAAGCGTCACCAGTGACACTGAAATTAACGGATGATATTATAAATACCTCAGTGTACCCCTAGTGTACTTGCTGTCTTGTACAACTGATTTTTGATTGGCTGTGCCCCTCAACTACACACTGAATGCTCACTGAGACCACCTTTGGATAGCTTAAAATGTTATTTTCTTTGTCATGCAGCCTGCTCTAAATCTGGCCTCCTTGGTCTGTCTTGTGTTTGCCTTCTCTGGAGAGTGGGTTACTTATTTGTGTTTGACTTACCAGAACAACAATCTCTTTCATATGCTCAAACTCTTCAGGGTGGAGGAAAGCCGTGAACTCCTCTCGTCCTGCTACCAGGTCTCCGTCCAAATCAGCTGCTTTAAACCGGCGCTCGTCGCGTGGGAGCATCTTCTTAAAGCTGAACTGGTCTGTAGCATCCTCAAACTCCCCAGGATTTGCTATCAACAGATAAACAGCCTTTCAACACATTCTGTCCAGCCTTAGATAATCATCATACAAAAAAACAAACAAACAAACAAACAAACAAAAACCTTTGGCTGCCTTTCCAGGGAATAAGAGCAGCACTAAGAGAACTGAGCATCTACCATGAGTCACTTAGCATGTCACACTATGCAGCTGACATTTTTAAAGTTGTTTAAACTAAATGGCTACTCGTGTGAAACTCACCAAGATAATACCCATAAGTTGCTTGCTTGTATTCCTCCCATGATATCTTGTTGTCTTTGTTGAGATCATAGTCAGACCAGACCTTTGCCACATTTTCATAGACATAGCGCTTCTGAACTCTCTTGATCCAGGTTTTCAGCTCCTCTGTAGTAATGTAACCATCACTGTCATTGTCAATCCGGTCAACTATTTTCCTGTCAAGGTGAGATTGCATCAAAACCAAATATGAGATACTTACAATTTAACTTTGAATAAAGTGACAAGTAAATGTCAGATATGATCAAACTTAAATAGTGTAGGAACATGCTGCATTTCTATATAAGTAAAAGGCTCTATGAAACGGCATTTTATGGTCAATATTGGAGCTACCCACACCAGAATATTGAAATTATTGTAAAATCCTACGTTCTTTTGTGATTATTAAAAAAAAAAACATATGTCGTCTTCTGCAGTGTGCTTTTGAGCTCTTATCAAAGATGGCAACGTTTTTGAAAACAGCAGACTTATTTTTATCCCTGATGCCACGTTGTGATGTTAAGAAAGCCCTCCCACTTAAAGCACTTGAGGAAAGAGTTCTGTAGGAACAGCGGCAAGCTCCTAGCCTACGCCCATTTCAGTCGTGTGTAGACAATTTGAGATCTAGAATACCATAGGAAATGTGGTGAACAGGAAACATATCGCCCCTTGTTAGCTGTCTAACCTTATGTTAAAACCACATCTCCTCACACATTGAAAAGACAGAAGAAGTCTGAATATATCGGATGACTTGAGATTAGAAGAAGTGTCCTTATTGTATTCAAAAGTCTTTCAACAGCCCTTTCAAAAGCTCGACCCACAATGAATTAAAACATCTATAATGATCCAGCATTAAGCCACTGCACAGTTACATAGCCTAAGTGGTTCGCAACTATTCTCAACATCACTTAGTGATTTCTTAAAGTTTATACACAAAAATCAGTGGCGTCACTGAAATGCGCACATCAGAGATCACACGAAACCTTGCAAACAGCCAAAAGAATTACACGATCCTTTCGACTTCAATAACTTCAGCAAAAAGTGAAAAATGCACAGCGACATTAGAATAGACTATTGGACTTGTCTTGAACGGCTACAGTACCTATGCATAGAAGAAGAAGAAGAAGAAGAAGAAGAAGAAGAAGAAGAAGAAGAAAATAAACAGGCTAGCGGTGCAAATAACCTTTTTCGTGAACATCACAACCTTACCCTAATCTGTCTTTACTCTCCTCTGGAGTCAGCTGGTCAAATGTTGTGGCCTCCTCTTTTCCCAAAAAGGCCTCATGATCGTATTGATAACTCTGGTTGTCTTCGTGTGGTTGTTGGCTCAATTCGGGATCATGGTGAACGCGTTCTTTCCTTATCGTGGGTTTCCCATATACCAAACATGAGCAAAGCGACAAAAAACATAAATAGCTAGACACATCCATTATAAGGACAAGTTATGCTGCTGCTAACAGAAACAATGTGAGGTAACGGTTTCTAAATGGGTAGCAAATCAAAACTATGGCCACAAACTTGTTACTCTTAAATGTTTTTCTGACCGTTACAGCTTGAATATAAGATTAAAAAAGAAGCGGCAGCAACGTCTACACAACTTGAGACAGTTCGGGTCAAATAAGTACAACTACACTCTCCCTCTGTGCGTTTCAAACATACCCGGCTGATTGCTAGGCTATCTGACACCATGAGACACAACCAAGCAACGATAGAAGAATTTCACGCATAACCATTCATGTTGCAGAAAATTCGGCAGGCCTCGCCCCTTTCGTTGTTACCGTCTCTACTATTGGTCCATGAACTGTCTGTAACACGACATGACCATGGACGCCACGTTGCAAGATGACACGCAAGAAAGCTTGCTACCGCACGACCAACATGTTCCAAGGTTGCCAGATATAGTAGATCCAAACATAGAACGAGAAACAGTTGACTACTCCTTCTACAATGTATGGAAAAAATTAATCAGCAACAGCTTCCTCGTTTATTTTTGGTTTATATATACATAAATATTTCGTTCTAAAACAAACAAACAAACAAACAACAAAGACTATCATATAATGAAAAATAAAGAAGAATACAGGAGTCTTGCACCCAGCTGCACTAGCATTGTGTACTGTTACAACTACATTAAGGAGGTGATGACAAAACAATTTATTTCCATGTCGTTTTCACAATTACCATGGTTTAACCTTAAGACCTCAGAGTCTCAGATATCAGTAGGCCTACTGCAAAACAAGAACACCCAGAGGAAACACTCAGACTAGAAGCTTGCTTAAACAACTCTTGACAGGAGAAAACAGAGTGGCATATCTGTATTTAGTCTCTCTCCAATGGGGAGCGAATGTCAGAGAATGCACCTTGAAGGGGGAGCGGGTATGATTTTTATAAATTAATATAAAAATTTAATCAAGGATCTGACAAATAGGAAAAGAGAATTGAGTTGTGTTTCCTAAAGCTTATTATCCATCCTCTGCTCATATTATCCTAACTGAAAAGGAAGAATATGTCAGAATATAAATGATATAAATATAAAAATATATATAAATATATAAATGATCACTGGGTTCATTAAAGAGCAGAGAGATTACAGAAGAAAGAAGCAAGAGTAATTCTTACTTTACAGATGTTTTCAGCAACTTTTCCTCCTAAAGACAGAACCTTTAAATGACCACCAGTGCATACATTGTTAAGTCTGATCTTTTTAACTCCACTGAGTACTCAACCTATTTAACTTTTGAAAATTTCTTACTGTCTCCATGGATGACGTATGAACTGAAGTATTCACATGATAAAAAAAAATATAAGAAATGAGAGATTCTCTTCAAGGTGGATCGCTATCCTCCCGGAAATGATTACATCAGCCCTCATTCTGTATTTGCCAGCCTTTTCACAAGAGTCTATTGACTGTAAGGTTGTAAGTCTATTGGTTGTATATTAGTGAATGAATATATAAATATATATATATGTGTGTGTGTGTGTGTGTGTGTGTGTGTGTGTGTGTGTGGGCTTTCATGTAAGGAATGTGCAGGAATGTACACACATATGCACATATATACGCTAACAGTGTTGTTTTACTGCCTCTGATAATAGCTAAATATGCTGAATCTGGCCTGGAATGGAAAACAGAAAGGAAAACTGAATGTAAAGTCAGCAAAGTCAGTCATGTACGCAAGGGCAAATTTGCAAGATACTAATATGCTCTCTTAATCTTCCCAAATTATACTGATTTAAATTGACCGGGTAGTTGTAATTTCCATACATTAACTATTCATTAATCAAATAAAAGGCTGCTTGCCTTGGGCTTATTTCATAAACTGGAACTGTAGTGCCCAGTTTATGCAGGGAAGGCGACATGTGTTAGCCTATTATGTTAATGCCACATGACAAAATGCCTGCTGTCGCGCAAGAGAGGGATTTGAGGTGACACTGTCAGCAAGTCATCCTCAGAGCAGACTAAGTGAGCACTTCCATATTTAGAACATATGGAAATGTGTTTAATATGTAAATAAATAATGCAAATATGTCTGGTTTGTCTCTTTTGGACATCATATTATCCTGTATACATAAGCATCATGCATGAAAGAGTGTCTGAAATAAAAGTGCAGTTTTCTGAGAAATGTCTGTGACATTCAGAGTTTTCTTCTCAGGCTGTTTGCTGTGGCAAATAATACTGCACATGCTACTCAGAAATAATGATCCCAAAGAGAAAACACAACATGTATAATTATATTCGTTAAAGTTTTTGTTGTTGTTTTGGTACTGAGCACATTTTTGGTTATGGAAATATTTTATGGATATTTCTAGTCTTTGAAAACGTCACTGATTTCTTCATAATTTAAATATATTATGGATCTTCAAGAATCCTGGAATAAAGAAATATCTACATGGTTTTTCTGCTTTATTAGCAATTTGACTTTGGGGATGTGAACTCTTAGTCCGTCCTATGTCGTAAAACAGATGGAATCAAACATTTTATCCCATTATAGGCATTCCATCACATCTAATAACAGTCTCCCAAGTGGAAAAAAAACCCTCAAACAATGAATGGTATTGTGGCCGCTAATGACTATTAAGAAACATTAAATCTAAATTTGCATGGGAATAATAATCTGCCTTACTGTAATTAATCACAGAAAGGCCTCGATTTTAATTAATTCTGGTAATTTATTGTTGTGCAGCCACACGTTGTGGGGGGGATTAACCACTGGCTCATGGTATCCCTTGTATTAATCCAGTAGGACTGATAAAGTAATTAGCCTACTGTTGTGCTTTATTCAGTTTATTGGTTCATAGGCCAGGGGCTATTTAGTCTGAAATAGGTTAAATAGGTTTAAGTGAGAGGCATAGATTAAGCAGGAAGGTACTGTTTGCACATACGTGTTTGTAGAAAACATGTTCTGAAATACGCAGGGAATTGTTGAAGGTTAATTACTGACAATGTCTTAACTCAAACTCTTTATAGTTTGCTAGTAGACTTATGATGGGTCGCACAGAAATTAAACCAAGCTTCGGACTCATATGCATTCTAAATGGAGAATCTGTTTGGGAAACAAACACAAAACATTTCATAAATAATTTTCATGTAACCAGTGTTCACCCTTGTATACATCATTTTAATAAGTAATGTAGTATTAGAAATCATAACCAATTGTGTGAATTTGTTTATTTTGTTGCTGATCAGATATCTGTAAGTGTTGACCAGCACTAATATTAGCACTATTATTAATTAACATCATGGACAGCCTCATGTGTGGTTATGTCTATTAAGAATCGTTGGGGTCATATTGAGCATGAATGCAGCATACGCCTGTTCCTAATCTAATGAGCAACATTAATTGCTTCATTTGAGGAAGAGTTAACTCTACACTATGTTACCCCTAGGGAACATGATACTCATTAGACTACATAAACACATTTTAATCTGAATTTTATTTAATGAAAAGTGTCATTTTCTTGACACTTCATCAAGGAAATTAGACTATTGGTTGTGATTTGTACTAAGAGTTGTTATGGTTAGTATATAGTACTGCAAACCCTGTGACATGGATTGTAGTTGCTCATTTCTCTTTTAAAAGTATGAAGTCTCTGAAGGCTATGTGATGATTAAGCAACAGAGGAAAAAGCAGAAGGACACTCTTCGTAAGAGGTTCTTAGTTGAATGAAATTGTCTTTGTACACAAGGTACTATTTGAAATCATGGCTTGAAAAAACTGAACTGTGATTCTAACAAGAGCTCCGATATAAGAATTCCATGAATGTAAACACTGACAGGGACAGGATGTCAGTTTAACGTCCTATGCTAAAGATGACACCTTTTATATCACAGTGTCCCTAACATTCAGATGAACGGGCCAAACTTTGACCAGTCTAAGCGTCTTTGAAAAAGAGAAGTTTATATAAAGAAAGAACATTTCTTAGATGTTTAAATTGATACTTTTGAGAAAATGTCTTCAGTGTCTTCTAGTTTGCAATGCGATGAAGTGCCTGATGTCCCTAACTTTTGACAGAACTGTGGACAAGACAGTGGGGTAGTTAAAGTGCATTTGCACATGCGCATGTACACACACACAGACAGAGAGGGAGAGAGAGAGAGGGAGAGAGAGAGAGAGAGAGAGAGAGAGAGAGAGAGAGAGAGACCTGCTCCAAATTATTCCGGCCAGATCTCTCTGAGTGTCATACATGGTCTTTTAAAACAATAATAACAGTCATCTAATAGAAGAAATATCAGTAAAAGCTTTGCGAAACAAGATTGCTCGTGTGTTTTGATAACTGTAATCAGAAAATGACAAAAATGTTTCCTGTGATTTGAGGTCTGGAAATGACATGAGAAAGAAATGATTGAGAAGAAGAGAGAGGATGTGTCTTTGTGTGGCTGAGTGATGTGCTGATTATAACCATCAGGCTTGGACAGAAACATTGACATGTCTAGAACTCTCCCCAACAAGCCAACACAAGAGCACCAAGGATTTGAAACACACTACAGCGTAATCACATTCGACCATTTTCACTGCAAACACAGAGACTCTTTTAGACAACTTTTCTTCATACAAAAATGTAAAGAGAAAACCTCTTCCATCTTTAATATTAATGACATAAGGAGCTGTTTGTTCCCTCTGAAAGGTTTCAGTTTTATTTGTGGAACACTTTTCCTGAGACTTCAAAGGCAAATATATTGGGATATCATGGACCATGGAGTTAGTAGGGCTAGGTTTTGACCCTGGACATATTCTTTACAATACTAGTGTCCTCATATCAAGTCTACTGGTCTGAGTAAAATGAGCTTTCAAAAGTGCCACACATGGAGGTTCATGCCTGTGTGAATATCAGTTCAGGGATCTCAGTACAAGCTCCACTCTCTTTCACATTGGGTGGATAGTAGCACGACGATTACCATTCATTATTGTCATTAATGAAGGCCTACGGAGCCTCACTTTCTGCAACTGTACAGGTCATAATCTGTAATGATGGAGATAATCTAATAACTCTCATACTTACAGATATCACCATAGATGTACATACAGCTCAAAAATAAGGATCAAAATGTACCCAGAGGAACATCTGAGAGCAAGATTTTTTTTTTAATCCTAAAATTTCTATTTGGAATCATTTGAAATGATCTTCCCAACAAAACAGACAAATAACCTCAGGGATATTGGTACATAAAACAGAATATCATAGTTAATAGGTTTATTGCACGGATATGACATTGAAGACAATACCTGGAAATATATGAGTGTTATGTTTTTATAATTTCCAAAACAGCTGACCTGTGTGCATTTGTGCATTCCTTTCAGTTCCCCCATGATCTTTTGTAAGATAAACCTCTCCAAGCTCCACTGGGAGCACTGGTTTTGGCTGCTGCTCCTGGATGAGTCCTCTGTTTTGCATTGTTGTTCAGACTCCTACAGCTGGACGTACCAGGGACAGATGCTCCAGCAGACCAGCTCTCTGTCTGCCATCTCAGGGAAAATGTGAAAGGAGAAAGAATGACAAACATTTTGCCTCCCGCGCTTGACGACTGTAGACCTTAAACCATCAATATCCTATTGTTTCAAGTTAGAGAATTCTAAAAATAGAAAATTCTGTCTTAGTGAAGAGTACATGTGCAAGTATTTGACCATGTACATATATATATATATATATATATATACATATACGTATGAGGTTGTCAGTGCCAAAAGAGTAAGAGGAGGGGGGAAGCAAGTGCATATGTGAGTGTGTGTGTGTGAGGCATGAAAACAGATGGATGAGGTATGGGTGTGGGCACAGAACAGACGGGCATGGAACTGTCTGGCAGTGCTGAGAACAGGTACAGCTGTGGCAGACATATTGGAAAACACTGGCCACCTTCTACAGCAGCAATCCCCTCCCTCCTCCATAAACTCACAACTGGGTGCACTCAAACTCTCTCTCTCTCTCTCTCTCTCTCTCTCACACACACACGCACACACACACACACGCACTGATAAGTACACTCTGAGACTAACATGTGCACCAGTGCACACACTGTTATATACATGGTCTGACAGTCGAACACAGATGTTTCTGAATGTGCTACAGGCTCTAAAACAACGATTTAATACCATTAATCCCCTCAGCAAGCAGTTATATGCCTGCAGATAATAAGTATATGTTAATGTCAACTTTTCATAAGAGTGGGGTTTATTTGCTTGTTTTTTGTCATTTTTTTTGTTTTTCTCCTTATCTTGATTTTGTGGTGACTTGTAATTGCCCCTTTGCACTGCTAGGTATGTGGGTAAGTGAACATTCACTCAGACTAGTCAGTTCTATTCATGAGCGAGAGCGCGGAAGAGAGACAGCAAGAGACAGAGTGACGAACAAATATCTCATGCCTAGCCATTTTATTGGATGTTAAATTGGTAATGCTGGGATGATCTAAAAACACGGAACACTTACAGTTTACACCTGCAGGCTCTATCAAGTCGATGTCATAGTTAAAGTCTTCAATAGAAAACCAAATTTTTACCCGTTTTCTTTAGATAGAGCTGCTGAAAATTTGGACCAAAAAGAAGTCTTTTGGATGCAGCTTTTGAGTAGGAACAAGAGTTCTTACTTGTGTTTCTACAAAGCCCATTAGGGCAACACAGAACCCATAAATAAATGTCGAGCTTCGGCAGGGAAGCAATCAGTGTATGACGTCTTAAATATGCTCTAGCAAGCTCTGCTCCCTCAGTCTTGACTTCCCGCCTAAATGTGCTCAGTGGAGGAGAAAATGAAGATAAGCCTCTCCAATGCCTCTGACATTTCCCGGTGATACTGTCATCAACCCTCATATTGAAATTGATACTCATTCTGCGTTATTTTCGGTACGAGATTTTGGTTCGGTAACAGGATGTGGAACCTCTTCACACTGTCTAACTTGCAGGGGCATTTGCCCTTCTCTCGGCGTTTCACTGCGCATTAGGCAATAACCCAAGCGTGGTGCGACTCATTTTACGTTACTGATCAGTCTGCTCAATGTATCCGCCTCAAGATCAAAGTTTTCCATCAGTGCAGAAAATGAAGACCTTATTTCGCAGTTATATAGCGCTGCAATTAAAAGGTCTTGGCAGAGAGTGCTGCATTGGCATACTTGCGGATTGGATTAACTTGACCGACTTTAGAAAATTGTCATGTGCAGTCACTGAGATAGGTTACTAGCCTATATATTTTCAAGTCTATGTTTGACATAGCATACACGTTCCATTGTGAATTCTCTGAGTCGCTGGTCTCTTTAAGGGAAAAAATGGAGTGTCATAGTGGTGTTTCATAAAGTTCATTCTTTACGAACAACATATCTTGTATTTAAGTTGTGGTGAGAACACCTCATGGGTTGGTTATATATAGTAGATATAAATACTATGTGTAAGTGTAGCAATGGCAATGCTAATAAGCAGCTTCTGCAAGTGTAGGGGAGCTGTTCTTTCAGCACTGTTTACCTCGGGAGCTCTCGATGCTTGCACGAATTCTACATTTATTGTATGAATAATTCAATAGTAATTTCATCACAGTGTAAAGCAATGTGCACCAAGAGTACATTAACAAGTAAGTAATTAATATAGTTTAGAGTTGTTTTCGTGTGCAGGTTGAAACGTGGATAAATTCTCACGACCAGGTGTTTGTACGTAAATAGGAGGCATGCTAGGCTTAAAACCAAGCAAAGTATCCTAAGGTAAATACTGTCATACCTGCACATCATCTCTTTTAAAATAGCATGTTTCTGACGCAGTCGACGCTCAAATACCAATTTCTTCGTCTAGTATTATCTATATTGTTGAGGGACATTTATCTTAATCACTGCAGCAGTGCTTCACGTACCGTCGTTCTGCCACTAGAGTGCACACAAACACTATTTCAAGGCAAGCGGCAGGGACAAGACTTGTTTGTAACTGTGAAAAGACAAGCACACTGTTTGAGCGACTAGCGAATATACGCCTTGGCTGTGAATATTTCTTAATTTTCATTTATTTATTTATTTTTTGAAGCAGCCACAATATTATATATGAGATGTTCCAGTCGTATTTTTTTTTTTTTTCAAAAATTCTAAATTCCATAACTAGATTGTTTTCTCGTAGTTTCTGAAAAGTAATGGATCTTAACTTCAGGCAGATATTGTCTGTCAACCAATTCTTATACTGGACATTACTGACGTACAGTCGAATCGCAATGAAAGACGGACCATCGAACAGTGCAGCGTGGTAGGTGGTCTTTACTTAGTCACAGCAACGGTCTCGGGCGATTACTTCTCACAGATCATCCCTCAAGCAGAGCAACAAATTAGACGAAAAAAAAATCCAATTGGAACACTCATAGTCCCTCCAGCAGTGGTCTCGTCATTCAATGACTGATATTCTTCGTGGGATGTACATGTGAAAATCACTCATACAAAATCAGGACTGGCCTGTTTTCTTGCCAAAACAGTATGACCGCTGCCCTTGCATCTGACTCATATTGTGTTAGAACTGAGAGAGGTGGTGAATTAAGAGAATGCTGAAGGAAGCCAAAAACATTTGAATGCACTCTATTGGTTTATTCTGTATCGGCACAAAGAGAAAAACGCCCTGTCCAAACTGTTTCTAAGAGCTCAGTGTTATGTTCCTATGGTGACAGGCATTGGCAATGTAAGCAAAAGTTTATGGTCCTACTTTTATAATCTACCATAGTTACACATCTCTCCAAGGTCGATCTCCAACGTCTGGTCCAACTGTGAATAACTGTTAAGTTTGTGATGGAAGTACAAGTCAGGTGATGGAAGTAGGAGTCAGTACCGCAGGCCTCACAAATCAGCGCCTCGTTCCCCTTAAGTTGGGTATTGTAAAATTATAATTTTAAAAGTCATCTTACGAAGCGTGCTTAGTTTATGAGGTACTTCCCAAAACAATTTTGAGAAGCTCTTGAAAATAATTGTAGGCATACCTCTGACCACTCCTATAAGGGATAAGTGTTATGTGATCTGTTATCTTAAATCCGTGAGTGAATATTCTATCTCTACCTCTCTCACGTTGCGTAATTATCTTAACAGCCCTGTTAGGTGTGATCTGTCACAGCTACACATATTAAACAGTTTGTTTAATATGTCCGCCTGTTATTTGACCACAGTTTGTCTTGTGTTAAATATATCAATATTACAACTTGAGTTGTCAGAAACAGATTTATGAGCAACTGATCAAAAAAAAAAAAAAAGAAAAAAGAAAAGAAATTAAAAATCATGAAATTGATATTTCTCCAGCGTTGTTTATAAATATTCAGTACTGAGCACAAATAAGTAGGCTGATTTCATGTCCAATATAAATGTGAACTGTTGAAATCGAGGATATATATCTAAATTAAAGAAAAATTACTCATATTAATGGCTCAATTACTAACTCCAATACAATAAAATGTTTATAAAAGTATAAATATGTTTCATTTTAGCCCAGGTGAACATAACTGTTCATAAATTGGAGCGGCATTGTATTACGTTAAATTATTTTCCTCAATGATTCTTCTTTCATTCCATGTGGACCTATTTGGAGGTCTTATTGCTGGAGTTATGCCATCACACTAATGTATTGTGACTGCTCCTGCCTCTTGTGACAAAGCCTTACAGCTGTCCCTGAATCAATATATGTCAAAGAAATATGAAAACAATCATGACATGCACCGTAAAGCCCGGCTTCCCACTCACTCTCCTGAACGGTAAATGTGCTACTGTTCACAAGACAAGAGATTAATTCACTGTACATTTTTAGCTAGCCTACATATATTTCCCAGGCTTCGTTTATACCCAGCAAACAGGGCCTGTTACACCTGACCATGTCTGAAATGTAATACTTTATCCCTGCCCTTTATGTCTTATGGTCTTTAATCACATAAACAATCCATAAAAAGATTTTAAAGTACATATGGCCATGCTAAATGTATGGAGAACTTTACAGGCTATTTCTTCGTGTTGTTGAGGTTAAAATGAAAGGTATGCAGTTTTGCAAAGGAGGAGAAAAGCTCATTTGCTGACAAATTCACAGATATTTTTCCCTGGTTTTAATTTGAAATGTTGGCTTTTTCTGTCATTTTTGGGCAGTAAGAAAAATTATGGTTACCTTATGATAACCTGATTTTCATGGCTTCCAGCTGAACCCAGCACATTCAAACATACTTTTAAAAATCACTGTTCTAAATTGTGTCTATGAATGATTGAAACAATTATAGAGAAAGTCTGTAAATAATCAGACAATGATAAAAGATTTCAGACTGCAAGAAAAGAGAGGGCTCATCTAATAGACACTGACCACATATTTACAGTTTCACCTTATACTGCAGAAGAGGCCCAAGATTTAACATATCTTCATAGTCAGCATGATCAGCACAGGAGATACTGGATAAAGAATTCTTCTCAAATCAGAGACACCATTCCTGTATAAGACCCAGCCCCAAGTCTCATAAAGGTATAAAATTCTTCTGGAGAATGTGATTGGCAGAGTGGGGCATAACAGGCCTGGACCTGCTATGGGTCCACAGATAACTCTGGCAACCTAATTTATCGCTCAGCACATTTAGAAAAAGCTACATCAATAATGTACCATGTTATAGTCTGGAGAATACTCCATTAGAATTTTAAAAATCTATGCGTTCTAAATAGCACCACAGTAATGGTTTGAAATATCTTTAAAAATGCCACAAGGGCACAGACCATTGCTGTGCTCCTTGCCACGTTTCCATATTCAAAAAGGAAGAATTTCCAAAGAGCAACTAGCTTACTTATTGTCAGGATACATGCTGCAGGACAAAATGTGTCACACAGACACTGAATGGAAAAACACACACACACACACACGCTTGCACAGCAGAGGCATGTGCGTGCACACACACACACACACAAGCTTGCACGCGCATGGACACACACACACACACAAAGAATTCATGTTGCTCTGTGAGTCCATTTTCCACCCAGTTTGTTGTCATTATTGGCTGATTTAGTGTGTGTTGTTGAACAGCTCAGTTAGCTTTGCAGGATCCATTTAAATGTATCACTGAGATGTGCGTTGAGTTTGTCACATTAGGCGTTCCTCTACCCTGTCCATGTTTTGCCCTCAGCAACAGTACTGTAGTCCAGCTTAATGACCCCAACCAAACACGTGTTTCAATTTTAAAATATGCACATTCTTGTGAAATCTCTGTTTTGCCACATTTCATAAATAGTTAATTGACATCCCTTGTGTGTCGCCCTCCCTCTGCCCTCCCTTTTGCTCTCCATTTTTTCCCCCAATCACAGCCAGAGGGGTCATGAAGCTATAAACCTAAAAACATATTTGGAAGTGTGCTTGTACATAGTATACTTCAGTACACTTGCACAAAGCACATCAATACACACCCATACACAGGGTGTGCTTTCATTTTTTTTTTTTTATTCATTATTTTTTCTTTTCCTCACTATATATTGTTGTCCAGACACAGAGCCTTGTGACTGTTTTAGGTCAGTCCTGACAATTAAATATGCTTTTGTTTAAATGTAATGAAGCATGCTAGTTCATTTGTTAAACACAACTCAGCAGAAAACTGATTTCATCAGCACAGGTGGATTGAAGGGTTAAAATAGATATCATTTCATGACTTACTCCAGCTGCCTCTTTCAGTGTGTCTCAGAGAGAGCACTGTCCTGTCTCTAAAATGATCTGCTGGGAGGGCAACAGCACCAGAAGCAGGATACATGCATATGACCAGAGAAAGAAAAGGACATTAGCACTGATGTGGCTCGAGCTGAAATCACATCTTTGGTCTTCAGTTACATCCCATGTGCATGACCACATCTTTTTGCCTATTAAAATCCGGGATGATGATATGTGTGTGTGTGTGTGTGTCTGTGTGTGTGTTTAGGAGAACAGTTCATCTTTTGAAGGAAACAGACAAAATCAGCATCAGCTTCTCTATGATAATAACTTTGGAGCAGCTTTATTCTCTATTTGTCTTTCTGATGGTAATATTTATCAGTACTCTCATGTACCAAAGACAGAGAGACAAAGAATAAAAAACACGTAAACAGAGAACAGCATAAAGTATCAGTTTGCAAAATGATAACACAACAGGACAAAGACTTATTGCGAAATTCCTGGACTGCTATGAAACTACTAAGAAAATAATGAAACACAGCTATGTTATGACATAATCTCTGTGATTACAAAACTGCCTGAGAGTTTCTATGAGTGAAAATGACCACATAGTGTCTCTTAATTAAAGGTGTTCAGATCTGGTGTTTAAAGATATAACTCTTGGAGAGGACAATCCCTTAGGTTAAAACTATAATTACAAACAATTGTCTAATCAAGGCAACAGGGCCACAATGGGACAGATCATGTAAGGTACAGTGTGACGAGGTCTCTCAGAGATACATGCAAATATATTCTTGCATACAGTACCACACACCCAAAAGGGTCACTATTAAAGCTGCAAATCTAATATTAAAAACTCAGGCATTGGTTTCTCTTTGCTAACTCATCACGGTGTCCTATGGTTTCAAGCACGGACATTTGCGTATGTTTCCTCCAGTCTATCCAACATTAATTACGATTAGTCATCGATCGATGCAATATACCATTGAGAGATATATTGGTTCGATGTGAATAAACTTAGAAATCAGTTAAGGTTTATGATCCAATGTGTTTGAGCCATACGAACTGTTGGCAGCATCTCCGTAGCTACTTATCTTTTCAACAGCAGTTCTATAAAGTGTGAAAAACAGTACGAACGAATTGTGGCCGACGCCAGTTAAGCAGATGTGCAATTTCTTTACCCACTTCTAATGACTGCCGTCTTGCCCTGCCTCGCCGGACTACAGTGTGCGTTTCAGGCGCCCTCTTGGCGCGTTCTTATTTTGAACGGTGCAATACGTTTCCATTAAACGTTATTAAATCGTGGGGAGTGACGAGCTCTCATTTGTCCTGTCAGAACATCTGACAACCTCGTTAGCTCCCATTTCTTCCTGTCGGCTCACAGCTTGCCTCGGACACTGACTTCCCTTCTCCTGGCGAGTAAATGACAAATGTGTCTCTCTGCTCCTTACCATTTACGACATTATTGTCGCCAGCAAAAGGCATCACAATCAATCACGGAAGAGCTCCCTTGGCAAGTGTCAATCTTGGGATTTTTATTCGTTCTTCTGTTCATATTTAATCTCATTTTAAGGGTCAGGGACTCAGAGCAATCCCTTCTTTTGCTTCTTGATTTGTGTCTAAAACTAACCGTTACAAGGGACACTAGCCCCACAGTCATCATGATCCCATGGTCAAGACACAATTTTCCTTCCTGTCATTTTTTTTTCTTCATAAAGTGTTGTTTAAAAAATTGATAGGATTCTTGGTGAGTAAATGTGTCTTTTTTATTTAGAGAGAGAAAAGCAAGCTTTTTTTGTTGGCAAATCTTTCCGCTCCCTGCACTTTCATTTGGAATTGTAGATCGAATTCAGTCGTGTCATGTCAAGCCAAAGTAGATTTCTAACATCCAGGACGTGGCTGTCTACTCCGGACACACTGCATTCGATCACCCTCGGGGAATTCAGCTAATGTCTCCGATCGTGGTCGGGAGGCGGGGGAAAAAATAAATAAAATCCTACATATAGGGCGAGGCCTATTAAAATATTTCGCAGGAGAAAGGGAACAAGACAGAGATGACTGGCTAGATGGATGCATAGATGGATGGATAATAGGCAGTGAGAGTATGGGCATTACCCACACATATGTAGCAAGTTACTTTCCTTGTAATCAGTGTCTTCTGAAGCAAAATGCCCACTTAGTTAAAAGTAAAATAGTGTTGGAAAGTGACTTAATGACTTGGGGTAGGAGAGGTGAGGCAGTCAAATTTTTTTTCGAACATCTCACTAGACTGGTCCATAAAGTGATCATATGTTTAACACAATAAAATATTGTCAGACATGTATTTGTAAAATGTTCATAATGTAATGGTACATCAAGAGCGAGGGTCTGTTTCTTTGTCAGTTCCTGGTTGTTGCAGTTTCAGTTCCTGGTTGTTGCAACGGGCCTTGTTATTGTTGTTGATATTAGTCGTAGTAGTAATAGTAGTAGTAGTAGTAGTAGTAGTAGAACAAGAAGAAGAAGAAGAAGAAGTAGAATTCTCGTAAAATAAATAAATAAATATTTGACTTTATATTTGTTAAATGAATTTTTATTTTCATTTAAATTCATTCCAGAAAAGGTATCTTTCTGTTACATATTGCTTACCAATGCTGTTACAGCGTGCTACTAATTTGCCAGATGTTACTTTTTCACCATCACTCCCCGACAGATTTGATATCATCAAGGCTTTACAGAAGAGATTCAGATGGGGGGGGAGAGAGAGAGAGAGAGAGAGAGAGAGAGAGAGAGATGTTTAGAAAGCCAGTGAGAGAGGACAAGCGACGAAGAGAAGTGGTAGAGGAGAAACCGGCTGAACAGATTTGCGCTCACGCTTGATCGCGTTCTCGAGAGCAGGGCGTAGTGAATATGGAACAGTGGCACCTGGCTCGGCCGCCCTGCCCCGTATTCTTTTATTGACAGCGTGATAAGCAAAGCCACAATGCCGTGTAGTTTCCAGCGTTCACTTAGAGAACCCTGTTGCGTTGCACGGTTTCGGCCCCTTAATGGTGGTTACTCCAAATAAAGGCCTTAACACGACTCCATACCTGCCCTAGCCTTTCAAGAGCCGCGCAACGCGACCATTTCCTGAGAGACAAGCTACACTACGGTTGCCCATTTGCACAGCATCTTGTGTAAATTGACCCCCACGCACAAGGTTTTGTTGGTAATGTATTCTCAGTTTCTGTCCTTTCTTACTTTGTAAGAAAACTTGGAAGCTACCTGTAGCCCGATAAAACATTAATCGGTATAGGATGTGTCATATTTTTAAGACACACATACTTCGAAAATACACGAAAAATTGCGTTAGTTTTATCAGTCCACGAGAAAAGAGCGAGCGATGCTATATTTGGGGTAAATTCACCACTTAGAGCAAAACCACCACGATATTAATCAAACAAAGTGCACCAAACTGAGTGCGCATGATAGTTAAACACTTGGTTATTCAAACATGGTGGTCTAACTTACGAATGATAAATGTAAAGCTGACATAAATAAATAAAATTAATTTCAGTTACGGTATTACATTTTTTCCATTTGGTATTTTATAATTTATAATTTTAGAAATCATACATTCTAACTGAGCTGTAAATAGTAATAATAATAAAAAACAATAACAACAGCAACAAGCCCAGTTAATGTATATAACCTCATAATGATGATATTATAATCACTGCGCTACGCACACAAATCAAGACAAATAAAATATACTACTGTGGTGTTGGCAAGACACAGAAGCAACACATGTTGTCAACTCACTGAGTTTTGCGTGTGTGTGTGTGTGTGTGTGTGTGTGTGTGTGTGTGTGTGTGTGTGTGTAGATATTAGAGCTTACCTGAGGAGGCCATTTCACTATCCACCTGTTTGAGTGTGTTCAATATCTCCGTACAGCCCTGGTCAGTGCTTGTTGTGTTTGAAGACACACCAGGAATACAACTTGTCCATCGGACCAAATGAAAGATAAACAGATAGAATAAAATTATAAATATTAAATATGCGTATGAATAAATCATGTGATGTAGTTTTGCTTCTCTGATTCTCCACTTGATGACGGTGAAGAGTCCTTCATACTGACAGGTGAAAATCAGCTTTGATTCATTTTTAACTTATGTGACTTTTATTGGGTCACTTCTCGATGAATGTTTGACTTCAGTAAACACACTAAGTGAATGGGACTCTGCAGCATCATTATGTTTTCGATCATATCTAACCAAATCATAATGCTCTAAAGTCTAACCCTTTCACTTACGTTGCAAAACCATATGGTCTTTCAGAATTTGGATAAAAGCAGTCAACTAGCTCCATGCAGACTTCCCTTGATCTGGGATACTGCACAAGAGGTGTTTTCCAAAGTGACGTCATGCCGTCGCTCTGACCAATCGGAGCTAAGTTGAGACTGATATTAAGCGAAAGTTAGTAGCCAGCGAGAGCAGCGTCTTTTTCACTCTTGTTGAAATGTCAGTCTGAAACAAGATTCACACGAGATTAATTCATTTAAATATATGGGTGAAGGAACAATTGCTAATAGTAAGGATATTGGTCATGATACGAAGGTAAGTCGGTTTCTTTTATTATAATGATGTATTTCTTTTCTTCTTATTAAACGCATTAGATGCTTCATCATAACCAATGCGAAGCACTGACTTCAACTGACCGGTGTGCCTGATATATATATATATATATATATATATATATATATATATATAATCGTGCAGCCGTCCACACTGCGTCGTGTTTACAGGGCAGGTACACGCACTGTCCCATTAGCGTTTGCACACTTTGATGAATCGCTTTCTTAGATCCTCCTCCCTAATTAAGCTTGCTTCGTTGTAATAGTGTTTCCCCAGTTGTCATACACAGGGGAAGGTGGTGACACACGCGATTCTACAAATAGACACCCTCCTTAGGGTTAACGCATTTCTGGATTCCAGTTTCTTTAACTCATATCTTTGTCAAAGTGCTAATGACGGTAGTGTATAAGAACCCAGTATGAGTTTATAGGTTAAAACGTGAACACCTTGTGCTAACTTGTGCTAACTTGTAAGCTGTCCCGTAATTTTTGATATTGTGAAACAAACTATCAAAATGCAATATAAAAATTTAGGTTTAGATTTGTCAAGCAAACGCAACTAACCTGGGGAAGTTGCACTTATTTACATCTCCCTCTTAGCATGCGCCAAGCCCGAAGCATAATTTCAGCTTCCCATTAGGCTACTGCAATAATTCAATTCTTAGAATGAAAGAACAAAGTACAAGTTTGAGGCACATGTATTTCATCGAATACATTTTACTTCCCAACGTGAAGTGCTCAACAAGGAAAAATCTCCATTGTAGTGTCCTTAAAAATATTGCCATACTAGACCATATCATCCTTAGGATATTCACCAATATCCATGACAATGGACCGACTATTCTACACCAACCACATGTTGAGTATGTGTTCGTGCCAAGCTGATGGCAGCAGAATAAAAATATTATGTTATTAATATTTTGGGTAATATTTTGATGGAGACCACACAGGTTATAGAAAGGACTGACTTCTAGAAAAATGTGATATTAACTCACAAAACCCAGCACAAGCAATGTATTTGTTATTTATTTAGTTAGTTAGTTAGTTACTTTTGCAACTACCACAAACACCGCAGGCTAGGTGCTGCTGCCGTTGCTGTAAAAGCCGGGCATCTAAAACCAGGCTACTTCTATTACGACTCCCGCATAATTAGAGTGTTGATTAAATTAGAGTACATTTCCTTCATTTCATTAAGTTTTATGTTCAAAATTATATGTAGGCCGAATCCCAATACCTGCAGTTCACAACTAGTATATTTCCAGCCGTTTTGAGAAAACTGTTCAGTGACTTGAAAGTATTACGTAAAAACTGTAGAATGCTAAAGTTTTAAGAATCCCGGCAGTCCTCGTCCTCTATATACAAAATTTCTCATCAAAATATACCCCTTAAAGTAAATTCGTAACACACCGAGTCGGTGGCCTCATTCGTCTTAATTCGTTTTCGGTGTATATTAGTCTGAGCCGTATAACAGCAAACATCATTTATACTGATAAGCTTCTTAACCACACACCCAGTTACTAAGAGGTAATCCAGACGATAAAACGTCGTATGAACCAGTTCGTTGGCTCTCGATATCCCACTTTTTCTAAAACTCAGATAAATCAATGAAAACCAATGCACTCAATCTCTTTTGTTGACGTTTTCAAGACACTCCTTTCTCCTCCAGAATGACGTCAGGGGAACTCGTTCCATACCCTCCCCTAATGATTTTTTTGTTGTTGTTTAAAAGTTTCTGGAGGGGACACAAAGGCCACTTTGCCCTCGGGGAATATAGCGACAAGATTAAGATTTCTTTTCAACACCTGGCATTAGCAACTACTAATCCGAATTGGGCTAATTGCTAGTGTGTAAAATAACAATCTTGAGCTTTAAAAAGATGCTCGGGTTTTCTTACGAGGAAAAAAATATAAATTTTAAAAGTGACTTTAAGGCATAATGAGGTAAACATCTTGTTTGTCTCATCAATGTTTCGATGACGATGCATCGCAACAAGATACAGACACCAAAATAATACAAAGTGGATTTCCGGATATCTAAGGAAAAACTTACTGCTCTACCGAGGACACTGTTTTCAGGGAAAATTACTTGAAATCATCCAAATCCATTTTCTCCAAATAAGAGGAATAACACAGCCGGGTTTGTAATTTAAGTTGTCTTCCGCTAACAAATTAAGATATTACAAATTAAGTTATTACAAGATTAAGATACTTTCCTTTCAAAAAATTAAACATATGCAGTTATTTTGATGACGACCGATGTTTATAGCTTTTCATAGATTTAAAAATATATTAAGGCATTATTAATTTCCTCTTAAGAAAGAATTTCCCCAGCTATGAATACTGGGTTAGGTCGCGCTTTCGCATGCACTGATAAGGAAAAAATGAATGGCAGAAAGTTGTTTACGCTCCTTCAACACTAATATGCCGTATTTGTCAATACATAGGCTGACTGGTCGTCATTTACTCAAATCTGTTATTCAATGAAATGCCTTCTTGCATGATACATGCGCGACACATACCCTGGTCAATTAAAATGCTTAGGTGGCTCTGGAAGACCTTAAAGCACATTAAAAAGCTCTGCACAGAGAAACACTTTAAGACAAGAGATGTGAGAACAATTTGATTGGTAAAACGCTGGCTGTGGAGTGAACCATACTGCAGCTGTTGGAAAGACTGTGTTTGACGCGTATTATCCCAAGACTATTGAGGCCCCCTCTGCAGACTCCTTGGCAATGTCGTTTTCCTCCTAACTGTGGCAGGGTTAGGAATGCAATGGTTTTTACTGGCTCTCATTCACTTTCTGGAATGTTTTATGAAGAACTTTTACGTATAATACGTCGAGAGCAGCCAAAGCGTATTCCACTACAACTTTATGTGAAATATTAAGCATTTCGTATACGAATATTTTCGGGGGCTACCTATTTTTTCTTTTCACTGTTCACAAAGCCTTTTATAGATGGTCAATCTACACTGTCTCGTTCAAACACGTGATTCTCACGCCAAGACTGGTGCTGTGAAGTAAGGGTGAAGAAGCTGTTTTCTGGTGTGCTGAGATGTATTTAGTATTCCATACTAAAGGGACGCCACGTTGCTTCTCATTTCTCATGGAATTCTGAATTTTAAGGTTGAAAAATGAGAGTAATTAAAGCAACGTGAACGGATGCATATATGTAAAGTTGTCATCAAGCACGTTAGAACCAACAAAGGCACGTGGAGAGTGTTTGCAATTGTTTTAGCCAATAGACCAGGGGCCATTTGTAAGTGCACTTAATGCATAGAGTAAACAGGTTCACCCTTTGAATCCACAGCTGTCAATTGGTCAGTTTCTTTTATCAGTAGCATGGAGGGCAAGGCCGCTAAGCACTTAAAAGCCTGTAAAGACACTGCATTGCATACATATATATGATGAAGACTTCCAGTTTTACCATGGGAAACTGCTGGCAAACTACATTTAACAGATATCGTTTTAGATGAAGATTTTTATATGTTAAAGTTGCAATAAAATTGCTTAAACGGTCGTGGCAGCATTCTGGTTCGGAACAGCTCCCCAGGGCTGTCCCAGGGTGTAACCAACAAAAAGTCAAGCAAATCTACATCTTTGAAGAAATTCAAGCATCGTGTGTTTTGTGTGTGTTGTGTGCATATGTGTGTGTGTGTGGTGAGGGGGCGCTCTGTATTTGCATGTGTGGGCTGATTAGTGGGTAGAGACGAAGCTTCTTCGCGTAGCTCAGCTCCGTTTCCCGCTTTTGCGAGGGTGCAGAGGAAAGTGTTCTGCTTTAGGTGATGACAGAGGTCAAAGTGTGCTTATGGGCCATTGAAGAGAGGTGCAGCCAAAACCAGGGACATACGTTAAAACACGTGTACCATCGCCAATCATAGGTGTGCTCCCCCTTTCTCTCAACTTCCTCTGTCTCGCAAACACTTTCTCGCTCACTCGCTCGCTCGCTCACTCACTCACTCACAAGCGAACGCACATTCTCGTTCTCTCTGCAGCTCTGACATCTCCGCTCACTGTCAATCTCTGTGTCTTTCGCAGGACTTTCATTTTTACACGGACGAGTACTGGACAAACATACTTTTTTCAACACCAAAACTCTTGTAGGAGATCATTCTGCAGTTGCATCGTTTAAAAAACCTCCGGAGAAGGACATCGGTGGAGGAGAAAAATGCCTCAGAAAGGTTGGTGGAAACATATTCTCCTCAAAAGTTTGTGCATCTCACAGCAGGCATGAAGTACCTCATTCACTGGTGAGCTTATGTGAAAACAATAGGGATGCCGTTTGAAATGGGACGTATTATTATTATTATTATTATTATTATTATTATTATTATTATTATTATTATTACTATTATTATTATTATTATTTCAGTTATTGCAGCAACGACAACAACAACAACAATAATAATAATAATACTAATAATGATAGTAATAATAATAATAATAATAATGATAACCACGTTTGTTAGCCTTACGGGCAATCTTGCGCTTTGAGAGGTAAATAACAACTACAGCGTTGTTCATCGTCTGAAAAATTACAAGTCAGGATGTCCGATTTCTAGTGGCGTTTGAGCTAGGTTTATACATTTGGTCTTTGGTCTTTATGCAGGAATTTGTCAGTGTTTGTGGGTAGCCTAATGCTTATCTATGACAGGGAGGGGTACAAAGTCATGTTAGGCCTAGACAGCGAATAGTACGGAGAATGGGGACGCAATGACCCGTTGACGAAAGGTGTCAGTTTGAATCATCCAAGCAGACGATTCAACCCATTACCTTCTTTAAAACCAAGCTAGGAACACACTGGAGCTCCTAAATCATCACTCTTTAAGTGCACACAGGATTTTTTCTTCAGTAAGCTAAGTTCTGAAAAGGTTACGTTTATATTTTCTTAAACAGTAATAATGCGCTCATTCGGCAACTATTTGGGTGATCTGAGGTTTCCAAATAGTTAAAGAATATTAACAACAACAGAAGCAAAGACTCAGTATTGTCGATTAAATTAGACTAAGTATGGTCATCTGCCGCTGATAAGAAAGATCATTCACCACGCTATAGCATTGAGAAATCACGTTGCACAATAATAAAAGGCATAAAGGTTAAACCATTAATTTGATTTACTCAGTTAAAACAATAGCAACAGTCAAAACTCACTTTAATACCAATATGGGAACATCACAAATTCATTCAAAACCGTGCTCTTACTCTGGCATGCTATTTGCGTTGTCAGAAAATTAGTTTTGATATTATAATTTATGTGAATCATGATAAAAGATTACACTAAGATGATCGCTGCATGCAAATATCCCTGTGGTTGCAACTTCCTACTGGGTCTTTGTGAGGAAATGTATGTCTGCATATGAATGTCGTTAATTCAGGACACTACTGTGAATAAGCATGTTTAATTAAGGCAATTGTCATTAGGGATTACACATTGGAGAGTGATTCAGATTAGAATCTAGTTAAACTCAAACGGCACTCGCATTCACCATTTTACATAAATTATTAACTTCATGGGAGCAGTAACGCAGAATATTTTCCGAAACCACGATATATCACTTAACATTTTATTGAGAACACAACAATTTCAAATCATTCATATGAATGTTACCTCCAGCCGAATGAGTAGAATTTTAATGAAGATTAAAAGTATAATTTATACACGTATAGACGAACATAAATGATCCCAATTTTCCGCTTTATTCTACCATAAAATACAGGCTATTTATGTATATACATATATCAGTTATTTCTGTTGCTTATAATAATAATAATAATTATTATTATTATTATTATTATTGTTGTTGTTGTTGTTGTTGTTGTTGTTGTTGTTTTTGTTGTTGTTTTTATTGCTATTGTTATTATTTAGAAAACACGCCTATTTTCATTACTTTCGAAATGCGACGTTCGCTCTTAGATGTTTTCAAAACTTTCACAAAGAGAGCAGAGTAAGTCTACAGAACGCATTCAGACATGGCCGGGCTATTTTTGCGTGAGGGGAGAAAATGAAACTACAGACTCCTTCTCCGGCCCCCTTTTTAGTTGTGCTACTGAATGGATTCTTTGCTGCGATTGTCTTTTTCAATTGAGCGTCCTACTGGGCTGTTGTGTTCTTTTACAACCCTTAACAACCCACACCAGTTACACAATTACCTCCAGATATTTATAACGCGAAATTACTTTTCTATTTCCTCAAACGATGCAAACAAAAACTACTTTGGGGCTCGGGCATGGGGTCACGGCCGTCAGCAGTGTGACGGTAGTGGTCTGAGTGTGTATGGTTCTTGGGGGCAGGGTGCCCACGACTCTTTGTATTCCGAAAGTGTTGGTACGGTTTGTGGGAGTTTATGTTGCTAGTTACATAGGCCGAGTTCTGCTCCCTGGGTTTGCGTACAGAGGTAAAAAGAGGCGCATTGTTGAGCTCCAGCAGGCTTTGTTGGCCCGACTTCACCCCCTCTTGCTCCCACTTTTCAGAGCACTGAGGCGAAGTAGACAGCGTGTGTCACTGTACACTTTTGACTACAAGATCTAAAGAGGATGGCGACCAGTAAAACGTTTTACAGACCACCAAAAAACAGAGTCGGTGGCGATAACGGTATAATGGATGTTATCAGTTAAAATCACACGTCAGTAAATAAATTTACATGCTTCAATTCGGCAATATTCAACTCAGTGCAATTTCAACAACTTCACATTTTAAAGGGACCGTGCCCAGTAAAATCTGTTTTTTTTTTGCAGGCAGAAATATGTGTTCCTTGTAGCAAACCGTCAGTAAAATACCTCACTTAATAACCTACCATTCACGATTCACTCGAGATTCGCAGACCTGATTTTATAATACAAGAAATCATCCAAATACGGATGCACTAATATGTTGTTTTGCTTTGTCCTAGGAAAGCATTAAGTAGTCAGCGGCAAATGAGGGGCTAAATTGTTTTAAGCGGACAGTCAACTGTGTTTCCAGGCAAGTTTTAATGCTAACATGTACATAGAAAGGATATATCAAAACCCCAAACATGTAATCGAGCTACCATTTCATAGAGACCATGGCTTATGATGTATTAAACCTTCCATCGCATTGCCAATTTGCGCCAGGACTGGTTTAACAATCATTACAGAAAATGGATCCATTAAAAATGACTATGAGATCATTCAAAGCAGACATTAATTAATTGTTTCTTTATCATGATAGAATACCATAATCAAGCAACGTGGGAATCTGGGGTCGCCTCCATGATGCAAAACAGTAAGTGTACTTTATATGTTTGTTTATCATGCATTTACAGAATATTTCATCTCATATTGTGATTCACTCAGAGGGAAACTGCCGATTGGTGATTATCTTCATCAGATACATTTTAATTTGTGATGCCAACACAAGATTTGCGGCTACAGTGGCAAAAATACCTTTGAGAGTAGTTGGTACAGCTATCATAATGAGAAAGTTGCTGTTAATTATCTCCTTTATATTATCATCATCTCGTCTATAATATCAGCAAGCCACCAGAAATAACAGCCATTTAGAATTGTTGGATATATAAATACATTGCTGTGTAGAATTCGGTTGTAGTAGTGTGTTGTATTTTCACTCAAGATAAATTGGTTAAATCACAATTAGATTTCTTTAGCGAGCCCCTCTGTAATACAGCTTATTACAGACTGTTAGAAAAGTAGGTCAATATGGAGAAAGCATTATTTCATGCAGACATATTGATTGGAAATACTGTAACGCGTGCACATAAGCGGTATGCTTGGATGCGGAGTGATGGAAATACAGTTTTCTGCTTGAACTGATATTAAATAATTGCAGGGCTGTGTGAATTAATTCTGGACGTGGCTGTCAAGATGGGCAGCATCGTAACAGCCATGGAATGAAAATATAAGGAAAACTTTTTTAACTACTATTTTCTTGTTAAATCGGGCATTATGTAATACATATCCCTGTAAACCTGCTTAATGAACTATTGATAAAAATACGATTGTTATCATTTCTCTTTATTTTTCTGACATTGAAATATGTTCCCTACAAATATGGCTTGAAGTCTAATAAGCTTTTTAAAATGATGTATAAAACTTTCTGCCAGAGAGCGATAACAAATGGATGCTACACGTAAATGACATCGAAAAAGTAGTTAATCATAGGAGGAGATTGATCGCGACATTACTGATGATATGTGAAATAAGTCTAAATTCTGGTCAATATTTCGAAAGACGTTTCGGCAAGTTACGTATTATATTCGGATGCTGTCATTTATGAATAGTTCTGATGTTCTGGAATTCGGTGATTTATTATCAAAGTATTCCATCTGGCTATTGCTTTCCGTGGGTTGATATTAACACTAAATTATAGTGTTATGAAATACAAATCCGGTGCAAATAGCCGAAAAGGTTCCACTGGGATGCGGCCCCGGGTTTGTCTGAGAGGTCGCAGCGGTCTGTGCTGGCTTTGTGAACATAATTTCTGGGGAGTTTCAAAACTGACACCATATGTTTCTCCGTAAGGGGAGCAATGAAATATACGCCGCACAATAATTGCCATCGGCAGTTAATATATGGCCCTTCCTCACACCTTGGGGAATTACGTAACGATTAGGACGCAACCTTTTAACTACAAAACATAAAGCTGTGGCATGAGTGTAGTCATCGATCAAATAGATTTATTTGATAAACAGACGTGGTGTAGTGCCATTCAATCCCAAAGCTCTCGCCTACTTACATTCCAGACTATATTAAATCCACTTAATCCAGGAATTAAGGAAAATAGAGAGGATGACAATGGATTATTCCAATCTTTATTTAAAAAAGATTATCGCACGTTTCGTCTCACTTGCAAAGAGCAACACACTTTAAGGTGGAGAAGCCACCAATTAAAAGACTAATTTGACTAGTAAATGTGCTGCATTATGTTCATAATAAAAGCATAGACAGTGATGCTCTGATCTCAAGTATGGCGTTGGCCCTAGTGACGGGAATTGATTGGACTGTAGAGGATGTTGGGGTTTGTTGCCAAATACAAACAAGGGGGGAAAAAACTGTGTGTCAGTTTTAATATGTTTAGAATCATGCGCGCCCCCGTTCTTGTGCCCGCGCATGGCCCAAAGCTACCATAAAGCGAAGCTTCCCTTGAAGCTAAAAGCGCAGAGTCCAATTTTGTCTGATATCCAAATGCAGAGAGAAAGGGTCGTTTTATCATGCTACTATTTGTCGTGACGATGCGATTTTCAAGAGCAGAGTAGTGTCATAAAGTGACATGCCTGCCACAAGTGCTTCAGCTGATCTTTTCAATTAGCCTTCCATGCATGATCCGAGGCGACTTCCGCCTATTTCCAGAAATTAAGCTCAAACTTGACGTGCAGCTAGCTTTATTTTAAAGACAAATGTCAGAGAGGCTCATCATATTTTCGCCCCTCTTCTATATTTGGAGCTTATTTATTGCTAAGAAGCCTGCGCTCCCTGAGCCAATCTAACGGTGGGCGTCAGAGGGGAAGGGAGCGGAGAGGTTTCACGGAGGCACTCCGGGGAGCTTCAGTAGTCTACTATTTGGAGTAGGTCTGGTGGATCGTCGTTTTCTTTTATCGGACTGCATAATACTAATTATCTGGTATGCTATTATTTTCTCTAAATAATCTTTAGTAATTGTTTTCCAGATAATTTATTTTTTCATATATTTTCGTGTTTTGTTGTGTAATATACTATTATAGAGTTCGATGACAGATGAGGGCAGAGTTTGTGTGAGGACTTTTTGTGTATATTTTAGATCTGAAATGCAGGGCATCGTCTTATCTGCTGTTCACGGAGGAACTTGTGCTTGATTTTGGTTCACTTGAATGGAGATGCTTTTTTGGTCAGGTCATTTACGCGACTGTCGCTTAATCGATCCATGCGCACATACTGTAGGCTTTAGATTTACAGTCTGATGACTGAGGCGTGTTAGAAGGTATTGTATATGGTCCCTAAATAATTATGAAATGCAATACGCAACATAATGTCTTGGTGTTCAACTTTACTTTCTCGCGCTTGAGGATGAATTGTTTCTATAGGCTAAGCAATCAGTCCCTAGTCTGATAAACTTCACTAGCGAAATATGATTGCTCATAGAATTGAAATAACAAGAACAGCCATGAAATAATTTCTTTTTCGCTATTTTTGCGTGTGCTTAGGTCACAGTGGCGTCAACCAGCTCGGCGGGGTCTTTGTCAACGGCAGACCACTACCAGACTCCACCAGACAGAAAATTGTCGAACTTGCTCACAGCGGAGCGCGACCGTGCGACATCTCCAGGATTTTACAGGTGACAATTCTGCACGTTTCCGCAGCCTTTGACTAGCTATCTAGATAAAATACCATCTGGAGGTGAGAGCTGTATTTGCCCCCCCCTCCAAAAACACTGCCCTGAAAGAATACTAATTAGGCCTAAATGTACTTAAAACAAAGGACAACTCTTAATCAATTTAGAAATCCAGGTAACCATCAGTTCATATCAATATCTTGAACATATGCCCAGAAAAATCATTGTCAGCACCTTGCAACGCGCAGACGAGTTAAACAAACAACACAAAAGAAGTTATCCTACCATTTAAGGTATATTTTCCTGTGTTTATAGAACCATGATGATGCAAAAGTCCAAGTGCTGGACAATGACAACGTAAGCTTATCACTGTTTGAAGTACATTTCAATATTTCATGTTAGTCTTAAATAATGTATGTGAATTGTTTCTATTGTTGTCTATGCAGGTGTCGAATGGATGCGTGAGTAAGATCCTGGGCAGATATTATGAGACTGGCTCCATCAGACCACGGGCTATTGGAGGGAGCAAACCAAGAGTAGCGACACCAGAAGTGGTCGGCAAAATCGCCCAGTACAAGAGGGAGTGCCCTTCTATCTTTGCCTGGGAGATCCGTGACAGACTACTGTCAGAGGGAGTGTGCACCAACGACAACATACCCAGCGTGAGTGGAAGAACTGTTCAGTACTTTGATGACTGAATTTACAATTTACCAGTAGAAAAAAATGTGCAAGCTAACACTGCTGACGGTGTAGATAAGCGATGAGCATGAAAGACCCCCGTCTCTCTCTCTCTGTCTCTCTCTCCCACTATATATATATATATATATATATATATATATACACACACACACGTGTGTGTATGTGTGTGTAAGTAAAATATTTGCACTTTGCAAATCTTGCCTCACCCCACAAATTCAGCTCTTTGTCTTTCAGGTGTCATCTATAAATCGAGTCCTGCGCAACCTGGCTAGCGAAAAGCAACAGATGGGTGCAGATGGCATGTACGAAAAGCTGAGAATGCTCAACGGTCAGACTGGCACGTGGGGGACACGTCCAGGGTGGTATCCCGGAACGTCGGTGCCAGGTCAGCCGAATCAAGGTGAGACTGATTAGTAATAAATTGATAAATACTGCGCTCATTGTGACGACGAAGACGATAATGGTGATGATGTTGATGATGATGATGATTATGAGGCTATTATTATTATTAATTAGATGCTGCAGCAGCAGCAGCAGCAGTAGTAACAGTGTTAGTGTTAGTATTGTAGTGTTTATTCAGTAGTAGTGTTTATTCGTTTGTAGACATAAATGGCATGAATGTAAATGTAAAAGTAAATTTTAATTCTATGGTCAAATACACACACACACACACACACACACACACACACACACACACACACACACACACACACACACACACATATATATATAGAGAGAGACAGATAGATAGATAGATAGATAGATAGATAGATAGATATAGATATACATACAAAAGAGTAACATATGTCCAAAGATATCAAGTTAAATTACTACATGATGGATCTGAAAAAAACTAAGTGGTTCGACGAGGGAGAATTTGCAAATGGAACGGAAATATGGAAAAGAAACGTAAAATAATTAGATGTATTTGGGCATTTGACGGAGCGGTTAGAGGCAATGAGGACAATGGTGTGAAACATGTTCGGTTAAGATGTAAATACGTTTCTTTCTTTAAATATATTAAAGCATCCAACGATTCAGTCCTTATTTATATTTTATGCTATTTGACACTCATTATTCAGGTAGGCTGTGACGCGCGATCGGCAAATTTGGATGGGGAAAGTTTGCCGAACGAATTGGGTATTGAATGGCAATTGCCTTAACTTGGCACGTAATAGTCAATTTATCGGTCATCTCAATGCCGCTTGTGTCTCAATTTGCGTGACTAGGGTCCGTGTTTTCGGAGGTGACCATTCAACCCCCACCCTCCACCACTGATCATTCCCATCACAGGATGGGGACGCAGAAAAGCAGTGTGCGCGGTATCTGCGTATAAAAGATGGTGGTACTCATGCAAGAATTTGTGAGGGCAACAGGACCGTTGCTATGTAATTGCTCATTAGAGGTCGTTTAGTTTCTCATTAAATAACATGCACAGGCGCCTAGTTGGCTAGTTTGAGGACGAAGGAAGAAGAAAACGCTGTATTAGATTCCGGACACCACAAATTACGGTACATTTAACACGCATGTCAGTTTAATATGAACAGGCCTATGGAACACACAGTGTTACTTGTTACAAAATTAATAACATACAGTTGCTTCAAATTACACAGCAAAAGCGACAGATAATTTAGGCGTAAATGAAATGAACTGGTAGGCAATACATAGCCTACATATATACAGTATACTAGGTTTTACAAGTTGCATCCATAATTGCTCTGTATTCGCCCTTTTTTTAACCTCCATATACAAGTGATCATTTTGGGCTTCACGAGCGCAATACCACCTTTAAAGGAAGATTCCAGTCCATAAAACGATCTTTATCATAAGCAATTAGTCCTTTTTGAGGAGAAAAAAAGATCAAAATTAGTGCTGCAAAGTTAATTGCAATGTAGAACATATCAGGGCATTGTTGCTGTTCGATAATATAGTTCCATTTAAGATTCACACAGTTCGATTACTGACGACAATTCCAACGAGGAAGTTCACATAAAAAAGGATAAAATCGTAATGCACCCAAAACAAAGTGGTGCAAACTGGTTGACCTGGCCCTCTTTTTTGAAATTGTTTTTGTGCTCTATAGAGGAAGGTAGACCTATCAGTTCGAACTGGTAATGAACAGGCCAGTCCACGGTACTTTAATTAATGACAGCAGTGTGTAGAGGTTAGCAAACTGAATTGAAAGGTGTACTAACTTGATCCTCATGAGCACAATGTGGAGCACTGCTCACAGAGAGTAAATGCTTTAGTTTTCTCCTTCAATTGTGTCCTCACAAGTAAGTCTGGCAGTCACTCTCCGTCTGCAGAGTTTAATGGTTCCCCTTTTTCCTACTATATTGTGTCACAGTGAAAGGGTCTTTTTCTGTTCAAGTGTTGGTCTTCATTTCAATAGTTCTCTAAACTCCCAAGTCGTAAATAGCAGTTAGTATTCCCTCAACTTCATAGAGAATGTGAAAATATTAAAAGAAAGTTTGAAAAGGCCTTGTCAGTCCAAACATGAAATATCAAAAAAGTCCTAAAACTCAATGTATATTTTACTCAAAGTGCACAAACATGCTTAACTACGTAAATTAACAATTATTACCAATTTGGCTGCAAGTTGGGAACAGCTAAATTTAAAATGGTGTCTTAAAACATGTAATGTGTAGAAATAAGCACTGGCAATTTATTGGAATCAAATAATGATATGATATGGTTCTCACGGCTTATAAATAATTCATGGATATTTTGCAGTGATCAGAAGTGTTTCTTCCACTACTTTCTAAAGTGATATGTTATGCTACACATTGTGGTAAGCATTAGGCAGTTCACATTCTTACAGCCTTCCATCTTGTGTTTCAGATGGTTGTCAACAACAAGACAACAGCGGGGAAAACACAAACTCAATCAGTTCAAATGGAGAAGATTCAGATGAGACTCAGATGCGATTACAGCTGAAGAGAAAATTGCAAAGAAATCGAACATCTTTCACTCAGGAACAAATAGAAGCGCTAGAAAAAGGTATGTGAAATGAAATCATCCTAAACTACATTATACAAAGCAACAAGATGTACTTCTCATCCATTTTTAATATCCTTTTTACCAAATTTCTCAAACTGTAATAAAATTCAAGTCTTAAACAGTACAATACAACCTCAAGAAGTGTCAGAACTTCTTGCGACACATTATCTCTCTTCTCGCACTAACAGTTAATTAATAATTTATGTAAATTTAATTACTATATAATGTTTGAATGATTTTATACTTTTCAACTTTTCATAATTTTATTACTTTTTTTTTTCATAGAATTTGAAAGAACACATTATCCAGACGTCTTTGCAAGAGAAAGACTCGCGGCAAAAATCGACCTCCCAGAGGCAAGAATACAGGTGGGAAGATTCTTCAAGAATTCAGTTGCAGCTTCTCAAACCTACTCGCTAAACATCACGCATGTCTTATAAGATCTCTGTCATAAGCTTACGTCCATGTTTACCTTCTGTGTGGCAGGTGTGGTTTTCAAACAGAAGAGCAAAGTGGAGGAGGGAAGAGAAGCTGCGAAATCAGCGTCGGCAAGCGAGCAATTCCTCCAGTCACATTCCAATCAGCAGCAGTTTTAGCACTAGCGTCTACCAAGCCATTCCACAGCCCACTACACCTGGTACGCACCACACCAGTTAACTGCAACGCACAGATTACGACAGCACATTAACATATGCTGCTTCCATCAGTACTTTGTGGATAAACTAACAACTTACTGAAGCTAGAGTTATGATAAGTCACCCATGTAATAGTTTTATGGTCAACATGAGCTACTGCATGTCTTTGCACTACTTATTTTTATTCCAATGTTTATTTCTAAATCAGTCATAACATCTCAAAATCTGTCTTTGATTCTTTTTTTTTTTACTTGTTCCAAGCTCTAAATTGCAATTTGTAGTTACATGTCAAATTACGACTGTCCAAAGTCAACTGTCTTTTTCAGTGAGATTACTATGTTCTCTCCTCACAGTGTCGTTCACATCAGGGTCCATGCTGGGCAGATCTGACACAGCCCTTACAAACACATACAGTGGACTGCCACCCATGCCCAGCTTCACCATGGCCAACAACCTGCCTATGCAAGTAAGTCTAAAGGCATATCAGAGCCTGTCCCAACTCAAATGACCGTACCGTTTGTGTCCGTCAGTTCCTTGAATGTGCTGTGCAGCCCAGTGATAGTCAGTAATATGTCATTACATAATATACATAGGCAATCACAAATATTCTCCTTAAAAGGTAGCTGTTGCATCACCAAGCATATATTATTTCTGTGAACTCACCATTTAATATTGCATTCTGTCCTTGTATAAATGGGACAATGCTGCAAAGTTTTGCCACCTTTTGAGAAAACTCAGCATCTTCAATCACTAGATCAAACATTTCATATAGCTATGCAAAGAACAACATTGAAGAGGACAGTTACAGAGAGAAACTGTAACTCTAAATGTCTACTTAAATAGACATATATTATAAAAGCTAATACATATTCTCTTTTTATAGCCCAGCCAGACTTCCTCCTATTCCTGCATGCTGCCCACCAGTCCATCTGTGAATGGGCGGAGCTACGACACATACACACCCCCTCATATGCAGGCACACATGAACAGCCAATCAATGGCCACTTCTGGTACAACCTCAACAGGTAGGCAGACAAAAAATCATCGCTTACACGCTTGGTGATGTCAGTATAAAATCATTTTAAAACTTTGACTCAACAATCTGCCACCACCTTTAAGCAACTAAAACATTTAAATTCATCTTTATCTATCCACTCGCGTTACGTCTCTTCCTTCTATTTCCTTTTATCCACTCTTTCATTAGCCTGCAAAATCACCCCATCATTTAACTGCATGCATAATTGTTTCCTGTAACAATCTATGAATGTATTAAAAAAAGAAAAACAACTACTATGTTACATGTATTCAGATAAAACTTGTTCTGACAATATTTTTTTTGTAAATTATAATAAGCTTTTCAGATGTTTTAAAAATAATATGAAAGTATGAAAGCCACAAACATTCACATATTAATTACTTTAAGAGATCATAGTGGCTTACATTAGTTCATCAGTTAAAAAGTGACAAAGTGTTACATAATTATTGTTCTGAATGCTTGGGAAGATCTATATCATGAGATTTATCAGCCATTATGGTGCTGATAGGAATTAATATATAGGTGTTGTTGCCAAAATCATTCTTACCTGATGTTTCAGGTAAGGAAAGTCTGTGTGACAGTACATATATGGTGTTTTGACTAACAGACATTTTGTCCTGTGTATCTTACTCTAGGACTCATCTCCCCAGGAGTATCTGTCCCTGTCCAAGTTCCCGGCAGTGAGCCAGATATGTCTCAGTACTGGTCAAGACTACAGTAAAGAGAAAAGCTATTTCGCCCTCTGACTTCCACACGGACTGACTGAGCTGCAGTATTTTTTGCACACACACATTGCGAACACACATGAAGGAGAGAAGGAGTTGGAAGGACAAACGTGTATGTTATGTGTGTGTTCTTAAAACTGGGATTGTGTGCTGTTTGACAAACTATGGCAACACAAGACTTGAAGAGGAAAAATGACAATGAAACTGAGGAGAGACATGAAAAAAGGATCTTTGTAAAGTGTCCAGTTTCCAAATTTTTCATGGAACAAAAAACAAAACAAAACAAAATTCCTCTTTTTTCCCCATCTTTTTGGTGTATTTGTACATGGCCATTTATATGTCATGGCCCAAAAAAAAAAAAAAAAAAGAAAAGAAAGAGAAAAAGAAAACAGAACAATCACGGATGAACTGCCAGAAGCCATCTTGGTTTTGCATTTGGAAGGAGAACCATGGACTCTTTTTTTAACTGAGGTATCGAAATCCTTGACCAGATTCTACATGGACTCATATCATTCTAGCTCAGTGGAGGAGCAGAAACGTACTGCGTGGAAGCCTGATTTATTCATCAGTTAGTTTGCTGCTTTTTCTCAAAAAAAAAAAAAAAAAAAAAAGGAAAAAAAAGGGGGAGGGGCTGGTGACTGGAAAGCCCAAGGTCAACTTACCCACAATGGTTTCAGTTACTGATTTTGAATTAAATTGGATTTTGGTAAACTTAAGTGCACAGAAGTATACCTGGAAGAGTTTAGAAGGAAAACTACAGATATGATTATGGGGGTGGAGGACATGTTTTAGTTTGGTCATGGTTAAAACCAAAAGGTCTGCTGGGTAGACTGTCTCAAGGCCATTTTTAAATGTGATAAATCACAAGTTTCGGATGGAGGGGGAAAAGTCATTCATTTAAGGTAAAGCAGACTGTCTTTGACAACTTTATCCAACTTGTTAATGTTCAATTGTATGTATTTGTCTTCCTTTTAAATCTCCCAGAATGGTTTTGGATATAAAAGTTATTCTTATTTGTAATGCCCCAAGAATATTCTATAAATGTTTTATACAGACTTCCATGCATAATAAAAAAAAACCATTTCTTTAGGTCAGGTACAAGTTGTCCATTAGTATAGATGTATTATAGTGTCTTACAGTCAAATGATTTTGTGAAACTAGAAATATTTAATTCCTATAATTATGATTTAAAAATGCTTGACAGAGTTTTAAACATAAGTGTTTGGCAGTTGTTTACAAGTACATATCAGAATTAACCATTGTTGATTGTAAAAACAGACCAAAGCCTTTGTATTTCATCAATTACATATGTTTTTCTATAAGTCTTGTGTTGCAAAATTTTTGTAAACTTTGGTTTTATGTTCAAGTACATTGGCTATGTTTGACTGCATTTTAATCAAGCAGTCATTTATTTATGATTGAAGATCATGTGTTGTTTGCAAAACAAATATGTTGTCTGTTACTCTTTCATTTCTGTGTTTAGCTGTGTCACTAGACTACGGACACACATAACAGCTCTGTGTCAGATTAATGCTTTGGAAATGAAAGGTCTACACTGTCTTGCAAATATTTCAATTTAATTTTATTTAAAAGCTTTCTAAATGTATTTTGTGAAAACTATAAAAGCATTTTGTACAGTATACTACCAATTTGTCGGTCTTTCATTTTCACTCTGATGGTTGCCTGAACGACGAAACTTATTGCCGGTGCTGCATGGAGTTGACATTAATTCAGAATGATCTGAGATTGCATTTTCCACAGAGTAACACAACCACAAATTACACTCTGGTAAATTTAAAGGTACACACGCACAGAGCAGCAACGTGTCCTGCCGCATACCTCATAACTACCAAACCCTTATTAGACAAAAGCACCAACTGCCTCCACACAGCTCAAACATCACAAAAGCGCAGCACAATGGAAAGGCCAAACCATTCAGCTCTGCTTGCTGTTGTTTTGGTAGAGTTACGATGGTTTAAAAAAAGAAAAAGAGGGAGCGCGGGGGTGAGGGGGGGCAGGAGAGAGGGAAGAAAATGGGAAGAATAAAGCGGCCTGAGCCCAGGGCGAGCTGAGGGAGAGACGAAGCGAGTGTGTGGCAGAATGAGTTATTTTGCTTCACTTGCTGCCTCAGCGGGGGGGGGGGGGGGGGGGGGGGGGGGGTGTTCTGTGGGGGTGGGGGTTGGGAGGTAAGGGCTGGCAAAAGCTGGGTCAGGTGGAGGCAGCAGAGCACCCTGTGGGTCAGTGAAACGGTACAGTTCACTAATGCAGAAACTCAAAACAATTTCATATTGGCATTGTAATACATGCTGGTCAATTATTAATAAGAAAACGTGTAATTTTGATACTTTATGATGGTCAGACAAAGAAACTAACTGTAAATTATAATAAGATGCAGGCGCAATGTTCATTTTCCCACAGCTAAAAAAAAAAAAATTCAGAGCATCAGCTCTAGTTAAAACTAAAATCTAGATGAAAACAACAAAAAAAAAATTAACAAAGCATATTCTCACATTTTTAGAGGACATTGAGGGATCATCTTTAATTAAATAGTACTATGATCCAGATTTGGAGAAAGCAGTGATCTCAGCACTGAACAATTCCCAGTGAACTGAAAAAAGAAGAAAATAAAACAAAAAGCTAATCTAAAATGAAAAGACTTTGGTCTTTATTGATGTAAAACTGAACATTTGAATGATCTTCATGTTTGTTTAGTTAAAAATGTCTTTTGCGGATTTTTAAGCTTTTTAAGTTTTATGTATACTTGCTTTTCACTCAGAGGGGATTGAAACAATATTTACAGATCTGCTGGATTCAAATACTTTTAAAGAAGGATTTGTTTTGATCAGTGAAAACATACCCTTCTTCACAAAGGTTTGGTGCTATCTTTGTCCCCTTTCAAGCAACCAGCACTTGTTTACAGGAAAAAAAAAAACATTACAGAATGTCACAGACATAAACACCTGACAGACAAGGCATGGCAGTTTCTGAAGAAACATTCATTTGACTATGAATTTAATCACTTGGTTTGCATGAGACATTTTTTGAATGCTTTCACACGCAAGCTAAGGCAGTGCCCAGCAGCAAGTTAATGCAACTGCAGTTAACATCTTACCTTATATAAAAAAAAAAGATTTAAAAGAAAAACAGTCCCTTAAAACAGAATATAAACAACATTTACACTATTACACTAAAGAGGGCAATTTCAGTTAAAGAAGTACAAGAGTGTGATGGGAGTTTTCATAAGGACCATATTGTGTATGTGTGTGTGTAAGTGTGTGTGTGTGTGTGTGTGTGCCTCTCTCTGCCTCTGAACAGAGAGAGGAATCAAAGCAGAGGCTACAGGACACCTCAGCGCACAATCTTACAGAGAGAAAAAGGAGACACTGCACGGCTGCTACTACAACTCAACTCAAATGTGACTTAAGAGCAATATAGCTAATCGCTCACTGTTTTCAGAGAGGCATAAACAGAGAGAAAGTGAAAGAAAGACAGAGAGAGACAGGTGGGAGTGGGGTAGAGGCAGAGAGAGAGTGAGAGAGAGAGCGAGAGAGAGAGAGAGAGAGAGAGAGAATGAAAACTGAGGGTTGATGGTGCTATGAGAACCAAAAGACGGGGCAACAAACACAACAGTAACTGAATGTGAATGTGCACGTAAACATGTGAGGTCTCATGAACAGATACTTTAGTAAGCAGATTTATTCAACTCAGTGAATAATGCATGCGTATGACCGGATTTTTGTCATGACAAATACATTTTTCCCCAAAGTCATGGGGGTTCACGTCAAATGTAATTTGAGCCATAAAAACACAAATCAGCAAAGACCCCTAGTGAAACTACATAAAAACTGCGCCCTCCACCATCATGAAATTTAGATTAGGATCTCCTTCATCAAACTTACAATGACAAGAATACAATCTACAATGGGGGGCAAAAGGGAAGGAGAGACAGCGAGTTGAGAACATTTGTGATGCATGGGAGCATTTTAGCTGACAGACTGGGTCTTAAGATGTGGTTTTTAAGTTGCTGCTAGTAGCGCCAGCAGACCTTATAGAGTAACATATTCAAAATGACACCAAGGAGAGACAAAGAAAGACGCAGCATCTCTAATCTGTTATGCGAATATAAATCAACATGTCACAGTCTGAACAATTTCCTTTTTTTTTTTTTTTTTTTTGGTGTTGGCTCGTCACAGCTACACCGTGGTTAGTCTGAAGTGAGTGCTAGAAATTTATCACAAACTGTGCAGCCTTTTTTTTTTTTCTCCCTCTCTCTCTCATGAGCAAATCTGACTATCTAAACTGGCAACATGTCATCCAAAGAGCAGCTATCAGTTCAATTCAAATTGGCAAGAAACACAACACAATTTCTCATTGAGATTCATGACCTATTACAAAAACACAACGGGCATGGAGATGCTGATGTTACAGCCTTGACCTCACTCATGCCTCCCAGACTCAGTCAGCACACAGATCAAAGAGTGAGTACCGGGATCTGTCAGACAACAATCAGCATAACTTTGCAAAACAAGGCAATACAAATTCATTCATTTAAACACATTTGTTAACAAACTGTAAAAATGGTGGGAGTGTTACAGCAGAATTTGGTGGAGGACCTGAGAAAGGTTTTATGTCTTTTTTTTTTTTTTTTTTTTTTCTGATGTTATGCTTGCTTGTCATCCACATGTAGAGTTGAGTCAGCTTTCTCACATTCTCTCTCACACACAGCGCCACAGAGGTGTGGTGCTGGTCCGTAGTGAAGGGGTGGGTGTGAACCTGTGGATGAAGAAGGTGGAGGTGGTGGTGGGACGGCTTGTGCCTGCTCAGCTGTCACGACAATAGGAGGAGGGATGGGGAGGGAGAGAACACTCTAGAAGTCCAGGTGCTTGTTGCTCGTAGTGCTGGAACCACAGCCTGCTGCCAGCTCGACTTTACTCACACGACTCACTGTCTCTGACAGGTCTGGAGGCAAATGCAGTCTCTGAGAGAGAGAGAGAGAGAGAAAAAGAGAGAAAGCAAAAAAAGAGGGAGTTAGAAACAGACAGAGATTGAGGAGAGTGAGAAAAATTAAAGAAATTACTGAATTAATGACAGAGGGAGAGGAAAAGGGAAATGGGGAAAAAGTTCCAACAGGCCATTAGTGAGCACTCAGAACAGGACAGAACAGAACAGAACAGAACAGAACAGACTGACCCGAGAGATTATATAAGGGTCTCTTTTTCAGCCCAGGCTCAACCACTCTAACTTTGTTACCCCCTATGTCAAACTCCACTCACACTGCTCACAGCATAGGCCAAGCCTGACAACACTACTCCAGCAGAGAGAGAAGGACAGCTGTGACACGCCACAGATGACAACGTCTGGACACAGAATGAGAGGAGTGTGGTGTTTGCGCTTTCTATAGCAAAACATTAAACCTGGAGTACATCAGCTGAAATACCAGCAAACATGCATTTAAATAAACAAATACAACCAAATTAGACTCAGAAAAAGGAGTGGTTATCAGTCTCTTTGATGTGTGTGTGTAGTCTAGCTTAGAGGAGTCATGGAAGTAAGATCCCGTTTTTCAGCCGGTGTTTGCACACATTTTTGAGTGCTGTGAACACAGATCATTTTGGACACTTGGCCACGCACCCTCAATAGCCGGAGTGAAAAAGAGATGTTAGCGTGCGACTAAAAACCTCTCAAGACTCTCAGATCGCCTTGGCCTCTTTAGTGGCTAAAGAGAAGGTTTGTATGTAAGCTACGGCTTATATCAGAGTCATTAGAATCAAGCGCTTTAGCTCAGTAACTTGTTCTGTACAGGCACTAATCTCTCTCACAGCAGATCTGTGCCAACTGCCTACATTAAAGGACAAAAACTAATGAGGGGACCTCACACACACACACACACACACACACACACACACACACACAAACTATATATGGGCTTATGCAAGCCCTTCTGGTTTGTGCAGGTACTGAAGTTACACAACTTTGGTTGTACAGGTATGGAACAAGAGTAGGCGCATATGTGCTGTCTAATAAGTTCAAACAATCTGATCTAGTGTCTGCAGTGCTACATGTAGCAAATCAGTTCCTAAAGAAATCCCCTCTCTTTTTCTCCCTTTCTGACCCCTCAAGCCACGCTGATTAAGGTAAGCCGCATCCTGTGGAAGATGCTTATCTCTCTCATAATAAGGACCCACTATTGTGTGAGAGGAACACAGGTAAACTTTGGACTTAGCAGTGAGGATCAGGGATAGCTCTCTGCTCCGTCTCCCGATAAATCCACTGAGCCTCTCCTCCAATTAGCTTTAGGGCTTTTTAGATCACATTCCTCTCAGGCCCTCTGGGACAGGATACAAACCTGTTGAGGTACCACTTAAACTCGACATGTTTCCGTTAAGGTAATCAGGGGAAATACTAAGGAACATGGAGTGAACACAGGAGCAGAGATGACTTACAAGATAAGAGGCATTGATGTGAAGACGGACAGGAGCTGAGTTCAACCACATAAGAATGCTGAACCATCAACCGGATTGCTGACAACCACAGCGCGAATTGATTTCAAACAACCTGAACAATTTGTCACCTCATTTCTTCTCCTGAAAGGAAAAGCAGCATTTGAGGGCAGTGGATGAGCTTCTAGGAACTTCAGTCCAAAAGAGGAATCCTGTCACAAAACCTGTCAGTGAAATGGTCTATCATATCAATCCAACTCTGTGCATAGGTTTAGAATTTATTGCAAAGTAGGCTGAAACCAGTAGCCCTGAACCCACAGACGCACATTCACACGTGTAAAGCCACGTTTTAACCGAACGCAAAGCGGAATTTCACTTTGCTTTCCTCGCGCAGGGGTTTGATTGCTTGCCTGAAAAATGAACAAACAAATTTCATGCCACGTTTTGATTACACCAATCAGATTACCCACAATCAGTTTGTCCTCCATCTTGACTTAAGAGATTTCTGGGAAGGAGGTGTGGCTTCTAGCCCTACTTGAAGGTGACTGGCTTTCGCCAGTCTAATTTGCGCTTGAGTTGAACATTTTTTAATTCAAGCGAACGTTCACTTTGCCCATTTAGCGTCGCTTGCAGTTTCGCCCGTGATTTGCTCCACCCATTTGCCTCCTGCCACTGACTTTTCATGCATTCGAGTCGCTTGAAAATTTCGCGTCTGCTTAAAACGCAGCTTAAGAGCAGGTATGGAGGCAGGTGCCCACTCATGCTCACACATCATTCATGACTTGAGATCATTCAAGTGCATCTAAAAAGAAAAAAATCTGCATTGATCAAGCCACAACTTGGCTCCTGTAAGTGCATTGTGGTGGAAATTTTGCTGAGAGGAATCAATAACATATAAGTCAAGACAGGTAAAGGCAAAGAGTAAAAAAAACCCCAAAAAGAACAAAACAGACTGATATCCCATGGTCATTCAGTTCCATATCTGCCCATATGTGACTGTGTGCTTTAACATGAGGCCCCAGGACAGAGCATGCTCTGATCAGCTCATCATCATCATCATCATCATCATCATCATCATCATCATCATCACAGCCCAGCACTGGGGCAGACCAGATTAATCAATAACAGACAACTTGGAGAGCAGGAAGATGACAGACAGTTGTCTTTGAAGGTACTGAGATTTACCAAGAGACAACACAGTTGTCATTGAGGTGACTGAGATTTACCAAGAGACAACACAAGCTAAATTCATTTTCAATTCCCTTAGAAACAATGCAAGAATATATCATACATTGTTCAAGGTTACCACAGGGATATTAATTAAAGATACATTTTCACAAATAAAACTCAAATCCAGCTTTACACTGCTGTTATGTCTGATTGTGGATAGCTGGCCACAGGCTTTTCTCCATTGCCTGACACTGCTGGTCTAGATGGAGCAGGGAGGGGATGGAGGGGTAGGGAGGGGATGGAGCAACAGGGGGTTTCGAGAAAACTAAGTCATACAACGAAGAGACACATTTAGTTGGATCCCCAAAGCAAGCTAAGGAAAAGGCATATTTCCCCCCGCAATCTAGCACAGCCAGGAAGGTTAGCAGTTTGTCCCATCTAACTGCACAGCAGTGCTGTCACAGCACCAACTGGCTTGAGAACACTTCAGTATCACTCAAGGGTCTCTTGAGCAGTGTGTAAAGAGCAGCTTTGATCAAGAGTGTTACTGATATAAACTAACAATGAACAAAACTTTCAGCTGCTTACAGCCCTTAAAGCTCTCCAGATACTTAAAAGATTCTGCATGTCACCAGCTGTATTGGCACTTGCAAAAAAAATAAAAATTTCATTACCAGAGATGGAACTGCATGTCAACACAAACACTAATTGTGTGTGGGGTCAAAGGTGCACAAATTTCACTGCTTTGCAGACTTAGCAGTCTTTATATGACTTACATAAGTCCATAATGTGCAATCCAATCCCCTAATTTTCCCAAACACAGATTAAGTGGAAATCCCACACTTAGAGAATTCCAGAAAAGGAATTCCACAACTTGAAACTCATAGCGGGTGAAAGAAGCATTAGCTGCTAATTTAGCGAGTTAGTTCTTCGACATTTTTTGTTGCTCTTCGTTGGTACTGTAGATGAAACGGTGCTCTTAATTTTTCAATTAAAAATTGTGTTTTACGACAACATTAAGGGAAAAGTAATATGTACATTAAAGCCATCTGGAACCTTTATTACAACAATTAATCGTTAAGATTAACTGTACGTACTATAGCAGCCCTGGAGCTCAACCACAGACAGTACGTTGTTCCTATGTGTGAGCAGTATACAGTTTTATTTACTGGTCCATACCCAGGTCATTTATTGAGACAAATACATTTAGTTCAAGGTGGCATGAAAGGATATGTGAATGTTTCTGTTTGTGAGATATGAGATACTAAACTGTGTATGACACAATAAGTAGATTTATATAATGTACTCTGTGAACCTGTGAACCCAGTTCTGAGGCTTCAATAGCAACGGCTACAGTGCATGTAGTGTAAAACGAACATTATTCCACACCCTATTGTAACTGGTGACACTTGAAAAGCACACTGCCAAGCATGCTATTAGGACACAGACTCACCAAACCTGATTTGATGTTATCAAGAATATTTAGGTACTCATTCAGTATTCAGTGTAATTTAGATGGACTTTTCACTTTTTTGCAATATTACGAGGTGACATTCAAAGTTTAAAATAAAAAAAAAAAAATACTTACACGTTTCTATTGGTCATTTCCACTTAACTTCACAGACAAAACTTTAGGAGAAAAAGCAGAAACTGCTGAGCGGGATGACCATTATGTAATTCTAACCCGTTTCAGTTGAACAAAAGCACACATAAACCTCAGCTTTCCTCTTTCTCACTGATCATTCAAAAGAGTGTAATATTATCCTGATCCCTCGCTTTGCCCTCAGTGTAAAGCCTCCAGACTGCAGAGTTTAGTATTGCTGCTAAAGAGCCGAACATTTCAGCCTCTGCTCCCACAGGCTCAGAGTCAACAACAAGAGGTGGTGATCCTGCTCCTATGCCATTTCTTCACCTTCACCAAGTCTTAATTTAACTATACTTCAAAACCTCTTAAGTATCAGCAAGGACAATCTTGAACCCTTTCATTTGGTATATATTTAAACGTGCTTTTGTGTGGACGGATGCAGTGAAGGTGGTGGTTTGAAAAAGGGTTGGGGAGAGAGATTATGCGCCTGATGGAAAGGTTATGCACCTGATAGAACCCAACTCTTCTTCTTATTTTAAACAGAAGCCCAAAATCAGTACTTTCTGTACTTCATAGAATCCTAAAGGAAACTTACTCAGAGTGAGCCTTGGATAGACATGTTTTAACACGAGCAACCGTGAGGCACATTCAAACGGCTTCTATTTCAACTATCAGGTAACTGCTATACGTAATAAGTGCACCCTAATATTTTACTCAATGTTTATTTAGCTTTACACTTATCACTTTGTCATATCTGCTTTTACACTTCAAAGCATCAAGTCTAACCTTTTTAAGCACATGCATAATCTAACCACACTTTTAAAAGTGGATTAATATAACGCGCAGAACAATGTCTTCTCCTCTTCCAACAACACAATTCAACCACTCAGGTTAACAGAGGACCGATTAAAGCAAAGGCCCTTATGACCGGTATCATCCTCTTTTTGCAGGCCTCTCTTGTGAGGCTGATGTTTAGTGCTTGCTTTGACTCGAGGGCTATGACTCTGGAGGTCAAGAGAGGACTACTGGGGGGAGTTTTCTCTCCTTTCTGTTGGGTCCTATCTGAGAGGGTGTCATATGAGTGAACCTTAGGTGATGTTGGAGAGGGGATGTGAGTATCAGGGACTTGGGGTGTAGCGGGTGGCGGATAGGCTGGCCGGCTGGGTGCTGCAGACGGGACCGGGGCGATATCCTGCCCCAGGCTGACACATGGCTGGAGGAGGGCGAGAGGCACAGAGGACAATCACGCGTAAGTGCTGCTTTCACATCCGATTGGCTGACCTGAGAGGCAATGGCCCCCACGCATTATGACAACATATCTGGAGGACAATAACTAGTCCTCCCTTACGGAAGCATTTCCTTTATCCAGAGGAAGAAGAGTCGGCTCTGCCCTGCTGGACACCACAACAGTCATGCTAAAACCTGTGGTTTACTCCTCCTGGAATATCTACAGCTAGATCTTTATCTCTACATGCCAATATGTTTTATTGAGGTGGCTTTTGCGTGGCTGGCAAGGATTAAATTTAAGGGGTTTACCTGTTACGAACACATTGGGCAAAGTTTTTTGTGTCACTCTCACTGTAAGAGAATGATGCATGCTGTCACCACCAAAATGTCCTTTTTTTCTACCATTCACCATAAAACCCCGAGACTCGGTGAGGATCTTTCTAACAGTGACTGTCATCAAGAATAAAACAAGAGTTTCTGCTGTATTTTATTCATGGTTGAAGCATTGGAGCATAGGCTAACCCAGAGAAAAATACAATGGAATTTATTATAAAGAGAGCACAGAGCCTACTGCTATCCAACTCTACCCCTCCTAAAAGACCCCCCCTACCCTTTTTTGCCTCCATCCCAAAGCCAGCAGTGGGGTTCATGCACAGTTTAAATGCATTTCGTGTGGCAGAAAAGAGGTCGACGGCAGGTTACTGTGCCATCTTTGTGAGCAGTCTGACCTGTCAGTTGAGTGGTGGGCTGCTCAAGCCCTGACTATGGGGGGGGTGAAAGAGAGAGACAGAGCGAGCGAGCGAGAGAGAGAGAGAGAGAGACCGAGCGAGCGAGAGAGAGAGAGAGAGCGAGAGAGAGAAAGACGAGGAAGCAAACATGAGTATGTCTTCATCTGTAACCCAGAATGAGAGATGCGGAGACAAGCTACTCGGTCAGTACAAACAGGGGTTGAAAGTACAAACAGGGGTTGAAAGTTTAAACACTCAAGAGCGTCTCAAAGCTCTGGAGACACGTGTAACGGTGAGCTAAGAGTTTTCCATGTTAGCATCCTAACCATGCTGTTCTCCATACAGCGTGGCAGAGAAGAGACTAATCAACCATTAGGTATTATTATCAGCTGTCTAGATGGCATAAGAGTGGTAGCACTGAAGGAGGTGGAGGCCAGAGAGAGGAGTGGAGTGGCTGGACCAAACAGAGAGAGGGATGGGTCATAACAGAGAGCCAGGCTATTAAAGAAAGAGATGAGCAAAGAATGCAACTTAAAATGGGGAGAATAGAGAAAGTGAATGGCTGAGGTAGTGGGGGGGGGGGGAAGAGAGAGAGAGAGAGAGAGAGAGAGAGAGAGAGAGAGAGAGAGAGAGAGAGAAAGTGCCGTGTTCAAGTGGCTGACTGAGTGTTAATGAATTGGGGGCGTAATCCATCACAGGTTGTAACTCTCCACTAGAAAGAATCCTTTGAGCAAGAGGACAGCACTTCTGAGACACAAAGCCCACCGCGCAGAGCACTTCATACTAGTGCACAGAAAAGGTGTTGCCTGTAGTAACCTCCTTTCACTAAGCAGCCATTCTCCTAACTGATAGTAACTAGTTCAGAATGAACCAATAGCACAAAGCCAAAATGGCAACAGCTTTCAACGGCCTCAGATGTATATATTCATTTACCAATGTGCTTTGCTCCAACGCAAACGTGCAGTTTGTAAAAAGATGAATTGTAAAATGAAGCTGCGGTCTTAAACCTGCTCTTAATCGTCATGACAAACAAATTCATATAATAATATATTTTCAGATTTTTTTTTTTATAAGAAATTTGCAGGGTAAATAAAAGAGCATCTTCTTAAATAAGTGCAGTTGGGGTAACATTCTTTCTTCCACTGCGTCATTCAATGTGTTTGGCTTCCCTTGGTTTTGTTTTTGAGTTTCCAGATGAATGGAGTGTGTTTAAGAGTCTCTTGACTGGCTTTGTTTATCTATGCTGCAACTATTTGCTCTTGTGTCTAAACACAAAGAAGCCTGCCGGTAGTTATTTTCAAGCACTCTCTCTGTTTCAGCATGCTGGGATAAAAATGAGTTGAACACAGATTTACAGCAGCACTCCAGTGAACTAACACACTTAAAGTAACGATTTATTGACAAATATTGTGAATTACCAGGGCACCCTTTGACTCGTCCTGTCTAAAAAAGACGTTAGGTATATACATCTCTACTGATAAATCTATTTCAAGCTATAGTTTAGGCAGGTTTTCACTAAAGTGCCCGCTTATTCCAGTTGTCAGCACTGTAGGCAAGTCTGTATATTTAGGCTCAGCCAGGTGAGTCTGGAGCAGACAAAGTCACCTTTAGGGTCTCCGGAATGTCAGTCAAAATGAGACGTCACCTCGGTCACCTTGTCAGAAAATTCACAGCATTCCATTTCATCTCCATCCCCAAGGTTGTGATCACTACCTGAGCCTCTTTCTTATTCCGACTAACTCTTACATGTTTTGCATATTTAGCATATTCCAAAGGCTATGAATGAAGCGTAAAGTATGATTACGGGTGTTACAACACAAAATCGGGCCTACAGGCCATACGATCTAAAAACAGTGTGTTTTATGGGAAGACGGGCACAGAGACATTGCACCTACAACAAGTGCACGACTTGAGAACATGTGAAATGAGGTCTTGCGCTGTGTACTGAGGATGAGTAGAAGGCAGTGAGGTCATGGTATTTTCGAGGTATGAGCTAACACATAGCTGGTGTGAGCACCTAGGGCGGCGGTCTCAAGTGTTATAGCTGTTGTGGGTGACCTTTTCTTCTTCCCTTTCACTGTCTTACCACGGGACTGTTAGTGCTGGATAAGTGGAAATAAAACAGGAAAAAAAGAAAAACCATGAGTATATCTAAAAAATGTTTTTAACTTTTTCACAGAACCGACGTGTGTGGGCATGTGTGCGTGCATACGTGTGTGTTAAGTTAACTGTAGATATGGGACAACTGGACTGAAGGTCAGTGAGAGTGTGTCGGACAGTTGGAAATACAGCAGGTCTTCATCTTCTGCCAGAGCAGCTTCGTTTCAGAGAAAACTACAAAAGCATAGAAAGATGCAGTGCAAATAAAACTGGAAAGTAAAATGAAAGAAACGGAATAAAACTAGAACGTGCATTCAACACTGGTCCACCACCAGTAGCATTACCATAGCAACTTAACAATCCTGAGCTATCTGTGTTTGACGAAGGTAAATTTTTTCCACAGTGTACACCATACATGACTTATTTATAAAATCTTGTTTAAATTTTTATCTATTTATTCTTCTCAGAGAAAAACAGGGAAGACTTCCTAAAAACAGCAACAGTCCAAAAGGGCATCATGGTGGCATTTGTTTTTGCAACAAAGATTAATCTTTCCGAAAGCCACCTTGCTGATACATCCAAAGGGAAGAGAGAAAATGAGAGAGAGAGAAAAAGAGAAAGAGACAGAGAGAGAGAAAGAGAGAGTGACCGTGACAGAGAGAGGGAGAGAGAGAGAGAGAGACAGAGAAAGCTGGGCACTGGCTACCGTTTGAGCTGTGCAATTGAATTTCACACAATATGAAGCAGCAAATGGCATGTAAATCATGAGCAGCGGCCTGCTTGCTTTTCCATGACAGAGTTAAATACTGGAGGTGTTAGTGGAATCATTAGGCTGCTCCAGAGTGCTGAGGACACAACAGCAGGGGTGGGAGGACTCAGTGCCACTGAAAGGTCCTCCTCCAGTTCCACTGCACTTCATACACACACACACACACACACACACACACACACACGCATACGCACACATACACACACACACCCGCTTCAGACCCACGGCTGTCACAATAAGGAAGAAGCCTGTGATTGTGTTTGTCCACCTGGGTATAAAATAGGCATTCTGGCTCTGCGGAGCAGTCCTGCCGAGCTGCTGAGACTGCCGCTGAGGGGAGCAGCCATGAGTGGATTCACTTCATTACCCCTCTGATTCCCTCTCCAATTACCCCTAAACAAATACACACAGCCTACTGCCAACAACAATGACATACAGCCTGAAAGGGAAGAAAGGAAACCAATTCAAGAGCTTTTGTATACATGTATAAGTCCTGTTGGATAATGAAAGGACAGAGATAGAGAGAGAAAGAGAGAACGAAACAGAGGGGAAAAAATAACAAACGAGGGAGCAGGACCTTTTAAAGAAGATAGAATGACAAAACGCAGTGTGGCTGAGGAGCTAATTCAGAGAGATGGGGAAAGGATTTCTTGCTAGATTGAACACTACAGAACTTGCTCAGTCACAGACTGTTGTGGGAGAGGGCAATGCTTAATTACACTACTCTATTGACAGTGTATATAGAAACAGAGCGAGAGTAAGTGAGTGAGTGGGCACAAGAGAGGGCGGGAGAGCGCGAGATGGAAGTGCCGTCGCTTACGTATAGGAGGACTCAGTGACCACCACCTCACCTGGAGAACCTTCTGATGACTGAATATGGTAGCTGGAGGCTAAGTTGTCCAGTTTTTCCATGTCTAGTTCACCCTCCTCATCATCCTCCGTGTCCGTCTAGAGAAGTCAGCTGTAACTGTGAAAGGTGTCTTACTGTCCACACTTGTTTTAGTTCCGCCTTTCTCTTTGATTCAGAGAGAGTCTTTCCTCACATATGTTTATAAATTCACCGAAACCATAAATGCAATTCTAATTTTCCACGGGTGTTAAGGCTTTCTGTCGAAAGACAACCGCATTCCCACAGAAATGCAAATTTCAACTTACGCAAACTTCACAAAGAAAGCACCTTTGAGAGAACAGGAACTAATTGTTTAATGAGCGTTTTCCCCTATGAGATCAGCGCGTAACCCAATCGTCATTATACAGAATGGCACGTTTGATATTATTTGTCTGTGAAAGATAACATCTCTACAAGGATGTACGTTAAGGAGAACAAAAGAGAGATGTCGAGGAAAGTTACTAATGACTTATCTGTTGTGTATATCACACGCCCACATCAGCAGATTACCACCAACTCTAAGGCCACTCCTATAAGCCCAAGTGTGACTGGGCACACCTACTGAGAAATATGAAGCCAGGATTTGCTCGTGGGCACATACCACTGCTTTTATTGGATGAGGATAACTGGAATGTGCCCTCTTTTTGAGCAGTCAAGTGAATTTGACATATGCAAACTGATAGATGAAACGGAAAAAAAGATGATCAAAATTCCTCTATGACTGAGAATTAATGGGAAATCACTTCAGCTTTTGTGTTGGTTTTGTACGTGAGAGAACATATGAAGCATTGTCTGCATTCCTGTTTGGGTACATGAACATCCTTCTCACCTGAGCACAAAACCACCTACAGTCAGTCATAGCTACGAAGCAGTGGTTCCCACGGGGAGGGGAGACGCGCATACTTTCACCAGCTTGTAGCATTGCCCTCACTTTGGTCTCAGAATGTAATGATGAAAACTGTTCCTGAGACAAATACGAGATGCCTGCTTCAAAAATGTCAGCTATGCACTGCTTGAGCTGAAAGTTGCTAACATACATTATGCTAGTATTATTACGTAAAAGAGGGAGACTTATAGAATTTTATTTATGCAGTAATACCACAAACAATGTAAAATAAAAGAAGGAAAAAGCAGTACAGAACAAACAATAGTGAATAATCAGCAGAGCTCAAAGATCTAAGCTGATTTTGTGTGTAAATATAAATGAAAATTTTCCCTAGGCTCTCTGTGTACTCCCTGCACGGGATGGCCCATCCAGGCCCCAACACGCTGCAGAGGGATTAACCCTCACACCTCAATCTCTCCAGGGCAAACCATCGGCTACCACAACAACTGTAAGACAATTACTCAAACCAGAGCTATCGTAAGCAACAAACCAGAGTTTCCATTAAACTCATGATTTCTGTTATGCCATTTAGACAAATCAAGCAAGACCACATCTCACCAATAATGACACATACATGTAAGTGCTCAAACCAGCAGCATTAATCAGCTGACTTCAATTGAGCCATATGAGGACATTAGCATCTCAGACAAAACCACCGTGCTTAATTGATTACTGGTCCATCAGGGCCAATCTCTCTTGAAATCGTGAAGAAAGCAGGGGTCCCTTGGTGGCCAGATTATTTGTGACAAAAAAAAAACGATTAATTTGTCCACTGCCAAAAAAAAAAGACAAAATGAACACTGATTTTTTGGTTGTTCCTGGCAGCGTTTTTCAAAATGTTCTGTCACTCATCTGTTGGCTTTCAAAGGGGAAAATAATTATCTCATATACACGTAGCTTCTCAGTGAGCTCGAGCTGATTTGCATTGAGGAAAATTCAGCAGAAGTAATTGATGCACAAGCAAAATACTGGCACCAAATGAACTCAATTTTCATTCCAAATTTTCCTTCAGTCCCCCAGGAACAGCACTGAGAGACACGGGCAGAGGAAAAAAAAGGTAGGATACAACAGGGAATACTACAGCAAACGTAGAGCAAATGAGCCCAAATGTTTTAGAAAATCAAAATGGTATGATTAAACCCGCTTTCCACAATCTAAGAACAAAAGAGGAAGGGAGAAAAAAAAAATACCAGTATGGCAATGTGACAGTTGACATCTTCATGTAAATGCAAGAATTTACATTCGAATTAGAGTGAATTTACATCTTAATCAGGGTTTAGGGTTCACTGTTCCGTTAGCACTAAGCTGTGACAGCAATGAATTCTGGTGCCACCTCAAGTAGAGACTGAGACACAACTCTCTGTTATGACATGATCAGAGAAATAACTCACAACTAAAACAGATGTACGTGGACCCGAAAAAATACTGTGGTCTAAAAAGGACATGAAATTATATTTATAATAACAGAACAGAACAGTTATCACACAGATTACATTAATAACCAGTCTGATATACGGTAACACTCTATTCTTAGGCTTAAACTACACTGACAGATTTTTGAGTCTCAATAAAAATTAACATTCATACCATCCTTAACCCTCATATTTTTCCCCTAAACAAAACTCAACTCAAACCACCGTGAAACCATAACCTCACAGACTCTAAAAACTGTGGGGTTTTAGTCCAGGCGATAAAAATGAAATAAAGACAAGGTGAGTTCCTTGCTTGTTTCATTCATAAATATATATAAATATATACAAACACAGATCAAATTATTACTCCTTCCCTAAAAACACTTGCCCCAAAACGTTGATAAAGATACAACCTTTCTTACGTGATCTTTACTGGAGTTTATGATTAGGAAAAATGTCTGCATAACTGGCTATAGTAGAATGATGCTGTAAAAAATCCTATTAAAATCAGTTTGATGCACGTTGCAGCATTTAAACTGGACCGTACGAATCATTCTCTGAGTTACATTGCTTTGCTAAAGTTAAATGAGGCATTGATAACCTCACTTTCTGCCAGCACAAAGGAGGAAGTCATTCTGTAAATTTCATCACTGAAAAAATACAATATCTTTCTCTGCCTCAAAGCTGGTTATTAAGAATTGCCCAATCATGCATTTTTGCACAAAATAATGATGCTGTATTCTGTCATTAGTCTTGTAAAGGAATCGCTTGTTCATAGTTGTGTATGAAGTGTGACTTTCAGTGTAATCTATAAAACAGTAAATTGATTGAACAACTTCTATTTAAAAATCCCATTCCTCTTTTAGTCATTCCGACTGAGGAATTTTGAAGATAAATATCTGCCAAGGGTAGATTTCTGTGCTATGGGTGAGTTTTGTTGAAGGAATATTTGGAACTGAAAGAGGAAGTTGCGAGGTTAGGTGAGAGGGAAATAATCTGACGAAAAACTTCTTATTTTTAATAAATAGAAAAAGAATTGCATTATGTCAAGAGGGAACATAGCTGAAAGAAAAACCTCTCAAGATGTACGAAGAGAAAGACACTAGTGTTGGACTGCAATGCCCAAATCCCTTACCATACCTAAATATGCATGACTGTAAGTAAAGTACATGCAAAGAACCCAAGCACAGGTCTGGTGAGCAGTGGAAAAATGGCATATGGTTGGACGAGCGATCCTTCACACTGCTCTCAGAGTAATGGGCATGAGAACAGTGAAAACAGAACATCATGGTCTCCTCAGTCACCAGACCTCTACTTAACTGAACAATCATTGGAGATTCTGGAACTGTGCCTGAGGCAGTGGATTCTACCACCATCTTTCACCAAACCACGGAATTTGTCACGAGGGAATGTGTCACATCCCTTTAAAAGAATTCCAGTCGCTAATAGCATTTACGTCAAGGTACAATGAAGCTGATGTAGTGGTTTGCGGTGGCAAGCACCCTTTTAAAACTCTTTGTACTGGTGTTGCATTTATTTAGGCCTGAAAGTCAGGAGATCATTCTATGATATGGCAGAACCAGGTGGAAAAACCAGCCTCCTCTCAAACTTGTGTCTATTATTCTGGACCACTGAAACTATTAACACAACGAGACTATCTGAATACTGACGTTTCATATAAACTAGACGTTGTTCTCACGCTTAGGTAATGTCTTTGTGATCAACAACATTTCCATTGTTTTTAGAAGATGTGCATCGGGGTGTGTAATTTTTTTCACTCAGATGACTGAAAAGAGTTGCCCAGTATGCAATTACTTTTTTCACTTAATCATAACTCTCTGATTTCCTTAAGGGTATTTTGCGTTTAACCGAATGTTACTCATTTAAGGACAAAAGGTTGTACAGCAAAGTTGTGTAACAGAATTTACAACTATTTAACTTTATCTAACAGCATATGTTTTAAGACCTTTATCTCTTGCTGTTTCCACCAAGACACAGACTTGAGCAACCCTCAAAACACACTACGACAGATATTTTTATGCAAATGACTGTTTCAAGACAAGAAAATGTGACAGAAAAAAAGATGAGAAGAAATATTATAAAAGAAAAATATGAAAAGACTGGAGAGAGAGAATAGTCGTGTAGGGTGTAGGAGGTAGGACTGGAGGGCTGGTATCTTTGAAAACTGCAGGCATGCTAGGCAAAAGTGAGCTGTCACTGGTCATTAACATCATCAATGTGAGATGTGAGAAGGTGAAGGGGGTGGGGGGGGGGGGGGCGGAGACTTGCTAGGCATAAGCAGGATGGAGAAGTTTTTCCCCAACCCCTTGAATGGCCTCTTGGGAAAATCTGGCACGCAAATGGGTAGCACCTCAGCAGAGGTTAACTTCAAAGAATCTCTCTCATACACACACACGCAAATGTGTTGAGTAAAAAGAGGAAAAACGCAGAGATATGAAAAGAGGAATATCACCAAAAGTCTAATTTTTGCCTGATATTACAACTACCAGATTTCAGAGTGGAGCTCATACAGGTTAGAATTAAAAGAGCGTTCAAATAATGCCAGTGAACACCAGTGTCGTCTCTGTGCACACAATTCTCCAGTCTATCCAGTGGTGAGGGCATTCTTAATGATTAATTTATGATACAATGTAAAGTAGTGGGGAGGAAAATGAACTGGTCTTTTTCTCCAGAGTTTTCACAGACTCTTTTCCATCTAAGAGAACCTATAAATATTAAATATGCTATTTATAAAGAAAAAAAAATCTTGCTATGCCTGCTATCTTTTATTATTAATCTGATTTGCACATTAACATTTGTAGAAGTACCAAATGTTGTGGTGTAAAATCAACAATCAGTACTGAAAATAAGAACACATAGAAACAACATAACAACGTTCAAGTTTTGAGAAACTTGGAGTACGTTTGTGAGAAAAGCTTCCTGATTTAGTTTAGCTTTGAGGTACATCGTCAACAAAATAAAACTGGCTTAATTTAGAAGCGTGCCATTTTGGGAGAATGGTGCAATTGGCTCATACACAATCTATTTCCACCCCCTGTTCTACTGCCTCTGTCACTCAACATTACCCCTCCTCATTTGCTCTGATGGGAAAGTTTGTCTAAGGCCAGAATATCAGAGATCAGACCATAGTTCACAAAGCTGGGGTCGCAATACCTTGGACAAAGCAGAGTCCTTGCTTCAAATGCATTCTCTCTGAAGAGTACCAGTGCCTTCCCATTTACCCTGTTAAATAATCTATTAACCTCAATTAAAGAGCACTCATTACACATCCATTTCCATTTACAGTGACCTGACTCATCTGTTCTGGGCTCTCTGAAAAGCCACCTGTGAGCACAGAGGTAAAGATGGTCATAAACTTCAGTCATTACATGATGAATGTGTCTTTTTAAAAGCTCAATTCTGATTCATGTAACCTTTAAAAGAACCCTGCCCATCCATATTCAAATAGAAGGGTAAACCGAGGGCAACAAACTGTCAAGACAATGATGTCTTTTTCCCCTTTAGAAATAAAGAAAGGCTGATATCTGTCTGTTAGGAGTTCATGCATTATACATAAAAATAAAAACTTAGCTTTACAGGACAAGTGCATTATATGTGTGAGACACACAGCTAACTAGATTCTCTTAAGAAAAACAAACATCTGTCAGTAAAACCAGACTGTCACTATCCTGCCAACAGACATGCAGTGCTAATCATACTCACGCACAATACACATCACTAGATTCCTACCTGACAGCAGTTACCTTTAAAATATGTCGGCCTGTCTCTGGCCTTCGTAAATCCATTTCGAGACATGGGAAAATTCCTACACATTCTATCCAGTGAACTGCAGTACTTTTGTGTGTACGGTTTAACATTTGATGAGTTAAAATGAGTTCTCTATTGCATTGTTTCATGCTTTGAACTGTCTTTGCCCCTAAAACTCCATTTCAGACTTAAACTAAATACATGGCTTTCTCTGAGATAATCCAAACACACAAAAGGTTTTCACAAATTGTTCTTTGTCTTTTTCCATATTGGCAGCACAGGAAAGTCATTGAACAGTTCAAACTACAAGCACTAGCAGAGTGTGGGAAAGTTATTTTTAGCACAGATGCCAGGATGGCCACAGCAGCGCAGCACTCTTGGACACCCTTCCACCGCAACGGATCAAAATTCCACCTTTGAACTGAGCAGCTATGGATCAGGTTGGTCGCTGGGACAAGGAAAGGATGGGGGGGGGGGGGCGTGGATGAGATGTGTTGTGGAGAGTAAGCTAGTTTTGCCGTTGTCAACTGATTAAACTGGGCTCTAAGGCCTCAGTGGCAGTCACTTTAAGTAAAGATGAGCCTCTATTGCTTTTGAGAAACTAGACTGATGGGGCTTTATATTTCACAAACAATAACATTTCAAAGTTCTTCTGCGTTGTGTCAACTTCAGAAAAAAACCTTCAGTGAACAGCTCCTCTGAAGGCTGCGGCACCAAACACACATTGCTTTGGAGTCTCCTCTTCATTTTTTTTTTATAGGTTTTATAAAAACCATTGTCAAGTCAGGCAAAATATTAAATGTGTCCTCATATTCAGACATTACAAATCCCGCATTCTACCCTCACTTCATAGCAACTAATAGCAGGCATTCATCAAGTACTTTCTGTTCTAAATCTGTTACTCACGTTTCATTTGATTAGGCTTCCAAAGCTTTTTTTTTTTCTTTTAATGGTGTTAGTTGGCAGTGGATTTGCAGGCGAATCATAAAGATTGTTTAAGTTCTATCACATCTCTAACCTGTGTCCTTTTACAAAGACCATTCACCCGTATTGCTCCAACAAACAGTTCCATAGCACTACAGTCTGCTTAACTCATTTGCTAAAAACAAATTCAAACATGGTTAGGGGGTCTACAGACAGTCGGGGCTAGAAGGCTGAAGGCATTACTATTAGATTACACGTAACATCTATTACCGCTTGTCACGACTAATACTGAGACCAATCCCAAAGCAGACACACAGACCACTTCAGATATAGCCCCTCTGAATTATGAATACTGATCTGATATATGTGTTCAGTGTAACAGGCAAGGTGCTGAGAGGTTCCAATAGCGTGCTACAGCAAGGCCCTGCATGCACGCACATACACCTCAGCAGTCATATAAGAGAGACAGGACCTCACCGCATTGAATTAAGGAAGTGGATACATAATTCACTGTATGTATGTATGTATGTATGTATGTATGTATGTATGTACCATCGTGGTCAAAGAGGTCACAGTACAGATGTATCGAATAGTTAATGACGGTGCTTTAGAACAGAGGATGCATGATGTATGCTACTTTGATATTGCACAGTGTTGTTGACACATTCTTTAGGTTGAGAATGTAATAGTTACCAGGTGGAGATGCCCATATATGATCACATACATTGCTCTTCAGCAGCACAACCCTTGTGTCCTTTAACTAAAGTTTAACAAACGCTGGGAAAGACCGTGACTCTGTAACACGGGTGTGGACGACATCTCAGTCTAATTAGAGGTGACCTACAATTCACTCTGCAAAATCTGGCACGACCTGGTCTATCCCAGCCTACAGTCCATTAACACTCCCCGCTGAGCTCCAGAGAAACATTAGCAACTGGGGGGGTGGGGTGTGTGGGGGGGGGGGGGGGGGCTCTCCCCTCCGCTATCCTCTCTGCTCTCTCTCACTCTCCTCTCTTCATCAGCACGTCTTCCTCCTTTTCTTCACCATCTTGTGTCAAAAATCTCTTTCTAAATGCTCTATGTGACACAGGCTAGACCCACCCCAACGTACAGCATAGCTGGAATGACAGGGTATGCCAACCGCAGTACAAAAAGGCTGGACCCCAGCCCAGACAAAACCAATCACTCTATAAAGTGACAGGACCCTGGCCCAGACACAACCAATCAATCAGGATCTAGCCCGAGGACCAGACCTTTCACAACAACGACACAACAAAAAAACAATCCAAAAGGAATGTGCCTGTCATTATGAGAGTGATGAGTCAGTCAGGAACAAATTAATTTTATAAGCCAGAGCAGGTGTTGACTAGCACATGTTTTAGTGTTTAAAAATACTGTATGTTATGCAACATTTCCTAACTGCGGCAGTGGTCAGAGTACAATACTCTGGAGGCAGAGGGTGTAAACACAGAAACACGTTATGAACTTCCCAGATTTTAGCCTCTTAAGCAGTCATTTGACGAAACCAGAGGTAAAGATCTCTACAACTCACACGTCATGACCCCTTATCCCCTTGAGGTGTGTTTGCCCCCAGTTTGGGGGAGCCACAAGAGGGTAAGTATCGGTTAATGATTAGGATCACACATTCCAGTCTCAATCCTATGACGATCACCCCTTTACACCCCGTCATTGTCAAACTAATGACTGAAGTGTGTGTGTGTGTGTGTGTGTGTGTGTGTGTATGTGTGTGAGTGTGAGTGTGAGTGTGAGAGAGAGAGAGAGAGAGAGAGAGGAGTTAATCATGGTTTTCCATATAAACCCTTTACCTGCTCAAACACACACACAGGTTAATTCTGCCCCACAGGCACCGTGAGTAATTGACTGCTTGTCAACCGCCACCTGAACTTTTACTGTCAAACAGAAAACACTGGAAACCAAGCAGCAAGATCTCCCTTTTCAGGCCCAATCACATGTACATCTTTATTGTTATACTACATCACAGCACAGATCAACTAAAAACTGGCAACAGAGTAGTGTATTGATACACGTTTAATTTTGTTCATACTCTCATTGCATACTATGGACAATGCATATCGCAGGATTTTCATCCAGACAAGATGAAATATGAAAACAAAGTGCTAAACATTTTGCGTCTTATGCTAGGCCAGAACGGTCGTATATACTAATCATATCTATCCTTCGACCTTTGGTGTACGCGAAATTCAAAGGCACTCGTATTTGGGCATGTCGCATTCAACCTCATATTCAGTACACACTGCTTTCCATGAACGGTAATGGAGAAATGTTGGAGTATTTTATGTTTAAGAGTGTGTGGGACTTCAGTGGGATCAGCTTGGTTTTCTATGACTGATGTTTGACCCAAAACCCTATCACAACCAACCCAACGTGTCAATCACCCATCGCATGCAACTGTCAAACACTCACAAGAGGTCTGAGAAACACTGAGTCACCAAGGTGGAAGAAAGGACATGTTGAACGTGTGGAGAGATAAAAAGCTGGAATGAAACAATGAAATGAATGAGTATTAAAGGTAGATAATCAGAGGAGTGAAAGTTTGTCAGAGAGCATTACCGGGGCAGAGATGGCAGTGCCGTGTGATAGTTCTCCTCAGGTGTCGGCGATTAGCTGTACAATTTGTGTGGACTCTTATACACAAAACAGCATCACCTGATCTTTATCGGCCCTGTCAATCAAGGCCGTCTGACAAAGGGCCAAAGTTAGGCTGAGGCATGCAGCTGGAATGCAACACTGCCTGCTACCCTACAGGAGAACTCCGTGACACGACCGTCTGTCCTCTCCCCAACGAACCACGCTTGGCATGCGTAGAGTTTCACTATAAACACAGAGCTTTGTTTCTATACCGTGTGTAAACATTAAAAAAAAAAATGTCTTTTTCCGTTTATCGTTCTAAGATGTAAGTTTGCTTCCGTGTAATGTTAATTTGAGAATTTCCTTCGCACAAAAGCACAAAGAAAGCAGTTCCCACTGAATCTTAAAAACAGCTTTTAGATCCTCTCAACTCCAAACTTGATGAAAATTAGAGCCATCAGTCAGTGATGAATAAAACTGTATTGCTATTCATGAGCTCCTCATAAGCCTAATATAGACAGGCCACGGATTCTGAATATGGAGCTCATCTGAACAGGAGGATATAATTTAGGGGCTACAGTTATGACGGATACACGTCTGACATACTCATGCAATCAAACAATCTGTACATCTCTCCTAACCCCTAAATCCAATTTTTCATTTCTCTGTCTCTTTGCACATGCAAACATACCACCTGGCAGAGACACAGAGAGAACTGGGTCAGTGTCAGGTCCAATCAGGAAGTCACGGTTCTGTATGGCCTACGAAGCAGGCTGACTAGCTACACTAAATGTAAAACCTCTCTTAGTTTTACAGTGTTCTCCTATACCGTATGCCTGAAAACTCATTTTCAGTGATGTTCTTGAAGTTATTAACGAAGCAAAAGAGCATATATTTCTCTGGTGATCTCTTACCTTAAATCTTCAGGTGATTTGATAACTAGCCCACATGATGTAAAATAGACACAGAAGTGATCTGAATTAAAAGAATAAAATCAAATGTGTAAACTGCATTATGCTTCAGAATTCCAAAGTTGCTCATCAATGCATCTGCTTTTAGAAATACTAAAGAAGTCACTTTGGACACATGGAACGATACTCCTTCATGTTCACAAAAACACACTCATTTACTCTCATTCACACACACACATACACACACACACACACACACACACACACACATACACACGACAAAAAAACAGAAACACACCCAGCTGCTGTGATACAGTCACAAACGCACCCTCAGTCACAGTTGGGAGCTGAAGGGCTATCAACACTAATTAAAGGACTATTGAGGAGAACCACCTTGACTTTTATGGAACTCATAAATCCAGAGCAGAGTGGCAGAGGGGTGTGAGACAGGGCTCTTGACTGGAGTGGAGAGACACTGACAATGGGCTTCCTGATTAACTATTAACAGTCTTCACAGTTGTAAGATAATGAGGGCCAATGATAGGCCTTAACCATGAGGAGGGCTCTTTAATTTGTCTCAGGAGGGCAGACGCTGCTTGACAGATTGCTCTGAAAGGCTGGGAGAGGAATAAGAGGTTGTGTGAGTTTTCCTGTGAGAGCGTGTGCTTGTGTGGAGATGAAGTGGTCAGTTAAGGAGGTCAGGGGAGGAGAGTGGGCGCCGCTTTAACGGTCAATGTCATGCTAAGCAGCAGCAGGGAGGGGCTGAGAGAATAAACTTCACTAAGGGCTTCACCTCCTTCCATTCAATCTCTACTCTGACTGTGTTCTCATACACACATACACACACACATACACACACACACACACACACACACACACACACACACACACACACACACAGACAGAGCACTGATTTTGGCCACCTGTCACAGCTTTGTACTTCACATAAGTTACAATTAAAAATAGTGAAAACATCTGATAGAACAGCGGTTTCATACATTCTCAACTGAAATAACTAGATTTTAAACGTTTTACAGTTTCACTGGTCTAGTCAAAATGAGAAACAATAAATTGACAGGAATCCTGATATCAGAGAAGATATAGTTAAAATAAGGCCACACATGTCTCTTATGTGTCTGAGGAAAATTCTGAAATACAGTGCAGTTCACTAAAAGTCTTACTCATGGGCACCGGTCAATGTTTTGAATGCAGAGTCTTCAGAGGTAAAAAAAAAAAAAAAACCCTGCATTTTTACCTCATAACATTCTCTGGGCACACACTTGCTCAGAACAGAGCAATGAGCCAACACACTTTGCTCTCCAATGGACTGTTACATCACAGTAGAAAATTTACTGTGTGATTTATCCAAGCTACTGAGAAATTCAAGAGAAGAACAGCAAAAAAAAAAAAAAAAAAAAAATCACTATTACATTGTTATAGTCTGTATTCATGAGTGGTTTAAGAGAATGCCTCAGTGACTTTGAAGTTATTTTGAGAGAGGAGAACCAACTTTAGTGTTAAATCGATATTTTCACCTTTAGAATTGACACTCGATAGCGGAGAAGAACAAATACAGAGCACCGAAGCATAAGTAACACGAAAGCCGATTTATAATCATGACCTCTTAATGTGTGCAGCCATCTGAGAAGCTGGAACACTGGAGGAAAAAAAAAAATGAGTAAAGCTCTGCTTAATTAACGTTCACCATATTCACATTTTCCATTTTCTCCTTTCAGCAAAAAATACGCCTGCGAATATAGGATCAGCTTTGACCTGCTACATGAAAACCACTGAATTAAAACAATGACTGCATGTCTCTGTGTGTGTGTGTGTGTGTGAGTACAAAAGAGAGAGGGAAAGAGAGGGAAGAAATATGAAGAACAACCAAACATAAGAGGTAGTCTAGGAACAGTAATGATCTGTCAGTGATAAAACTGTTAAGTTAATCCTGGTTCACATGACTAACCTCAATAGTGAACTGCTTCCTCTTGAGTTTGAAAGCCAGGTCTTTCGTATCAGGAACCTCACACACGAGGCAGTTCAAATGGGGAACCTGACGCACATGAAGAAGCCCTAACAGAGCAAAAGAAAAAAAAATGGTCATAATCTTTGACACAAATGGGACAAATTTATTTGATAAAAAGATAAGTCTGATTAGGGTGTTTTGCTACATACACACCTCACACACACACATCACTATTGCTGACATACAAAATCTGAACGGACACTGAGTATTTCAGGAGTGCAATCGTAGTCAGACATATGCATAACACCACTTTGTATCTGGAATAGACAAATCCAACTATCACCTTGCCTGCTAGCCACTGTCGCACCCTCATTCTATTAGTTGCACCAATGGGCAGAAACCAAAACACACAAGCAGACAGAGAGAGAGAGAGAGAGAGAGAGAGAGAGAGAGAGAGAGAGAGAGATGGGGGTAAAACAGGGTCAGTCAGTGCCCAGGCGTGTTTGGAATGAAGCAGCCTCTTTTGCCTATTCACCATCTTTTCGTTGCTTTTTCTCTCTCTACTTCTCTCTCTCTCTCTCTCTGTCCGCCTTCCAGAGTGAAGTGACATCTAAATTTAGAAGGGAGGCAGGTGGACTAAGACCAAGAGAAGAAAGAAACCTGGAGAAAAGGTAAGATCAGAAAGGGAAAAGGATAGGTAGAGAGCAGTAGGAGGACTAAGCGTGAGCAGACTGTGGATGTGTACGAGTGCGTGTGTGTGTGCGTGTGTGTGTGTGTGTGTGTGTGTGTGTGTGTGTGCGCGTAAAAGGTCTGGTTGTGATCACAGGGTAGTAGCGGGACTCCTCTGTGCGCTAGGCTGATTCCGCTTGGCCTGATTCACTGTGACAGGAATCCCAGCACGCTCTGTGCTGCAGACGCATCATGAGAAGAAAAGAGTGGCCTCGTATACCTCCTCACATCCCCCATGGTGTCTATAGGCCTTCTGCTGTACTACTAATGACATTTCTAATCTCTGAATAGAACCAAAGATCAATAGCGCAAGGGACAAACTTTACAATGTAAAATAATTGGCTGAAAGATGGGACAAAAGTTGAACATTCTAATGCAACACTAAAGACAGACACAAATAACATAACGCGCATCCAAAAATACAATCCTTAAACAGATTTTACCTACGCACTAAGCCTGTCACCGTTAGCGATAACTGAAAAAACAAAGACAAAGCAAACGTTTAGGGTGGGATTAAGCGGACGGAAGAAAGGAAAACATCCGTCATCTTGAATGTGACCTTTTCGATACAGGAGGAGAATAAAAGGAGGACGAGGAGCGAGAAGTGAGGGGAGAAGGCAAGAGAGCGAATGAGAGATAGGGAGAAACAGATGGAGAAAACAGGAAAGAGGGACAGAGTAAGAAACTGAGAGTGTGAGAGAGAGAGAGAGAGAGAGAGAGAGAGAGAGGGTTAGAGACATAGAGAGAACTTTAGCAGAGGGTAGGCCTTTTATTCTCTGTAGCCCCGTGTCTTCGGCTTCTCCCAGTCTGCATCTGCTCCGTTCAGAGGCTTAGCGACTATGAAAATATTGATTGTGCAGCTTTGCAGCGACGGCGGCTGCGGGCTTTGGTGATGGGTGCCCGTGAGGGCGCGGGGCGGAGGGGGGAGGGGGGAGGGGGAGGGATGCAGGGCCGTTCTCTGTGGCAGCTGAATCCCCCCCGGCCTATCTGCCAAGGAGCACGTCTGATTGAGCAGAGTCCCACTAACATGACCTGACAGCCAGAGAGGGGTCCACCCTGCTCTCCACACACTACTAATGCATCTCTCTCTCTCTCGCCGTGTGTGTGTGTGTGTGTGTGTGTGTATGTGTGTGTTTGTGATAGAGAGAGGCATGGTCGATATCAGTTTCAAATCTGAATATTATTTCACTTCGGAAAAAAAAAAAACCTAAGGCATACATTAAAAACACACTAATATTTGCACGCGTGTGTGTTTTTATGAAAACTGAAGTATGGTTTTCTCACCATGATAGTCTTTATAAAGTGGGTTGGTTTCCCTCTCCGAGCCCCTGAATGACTCCAATGCAATGGCTGTGTCCGAGAGTCGGATTATCCGACCCATTATAGATTTGTTCTGTGAGAGAGAGAGAGAGACAGGGAGAGAGAGAGAGAGAGTGAGTGTTTGGTAAAGAAGAGAGCGCAAGAAAGAGGATACCATAAAAAAAAGAACAGATGAGAGAGACAGGCACACTGAGACACAATAAAAAGAGATGGAGAGAAAAAGACACTGAGACCCAGCCCTGGTAATTAAAGCTCTCCTGACACAGTGTAGGTGTTCTGTGGCTGCTGAAATTAAATTAGGTCATCATTATCATGCTGTAAAGACAGGAGAGCCAGGAGGAGGAGGAGGAGGAGGAGGAGGAGGAGGTGGTGTAGGAGGAGGGGCACACCAGGAGCCTTCAGTGAGGCATGAGTGAAAGCAGCAAGCCATGCTCACCGGTGATAAAGCCCATCTTTATCTGCATGAGAGTGCATTCCCCCCAACAAACACTCCACACAATTAAAAAACTGCAACGGACGTTTTGTGATTCACAGTTTACTGGCAGTGTCCGCCATGGCTGTGGTGCTAGACTGTTGTAGATGGAAAAGAGTCCAGATGGAAGGACTCATAGGTTAAAGGGAGCTCAGCACAGAAAGGAAGGATGGGATAAGTATAACAGGGTGGTGAAGATACCCCCCCCCCCAAAAACAAACAAACAAACAAAAAAAACCCCACCGTGCTTGTGGTCTGAATGAGGGGTGAGTATACATATTAGTACAACAAATCTGTCATATCTTTCACTCACACATATTCGTAGGCTGGGATACTAAAATACACATCCACATAGACTCACACTTGCTATTCGTTGTTGGAGGCAAACACGCGTGCAGTAATAGAGATGCTTTTGACACACAGCTTTAAAATCTGTCTGTCCTTCCAACTGGCAAAAGTCAAGCAGGGCGACCATACGGTCGAAATCTGGACAAACACGCGTACGGGTTTCCACTCCCTAACAGAGCCGGGCATGTTTTGTGTGTATGAGTCGCCCTTTCCCGAACGAGATAAGAGGCTGTGTCATGCATTACACACAAGTATGGTATCATAAATGTTGTTACAGCGTATACACCCCAGCAAAAAAAAACAAAACAAAACTGCAGGCTGTATTAGTAAACTGAAGAGATGAAGCAGTGAAGATTTCATTTTGTAGGGTCAAAGCCCACATTACGTGGACACACACACACACTGCACACACACACACACACACACACGCACACACACACCTACATTTGCTCATGGACGCAAACACAAATCTAAACTCACAGACTTGGCCAAAAACAGATGGAAAGACAGAGTCAGAGGGAGGGTGCTGCAGGATGGCAGGATAGAGCTCCTCCTACTGGTTATAACAAACTGAGAGAGAGAGAGAGAGAGAGAGAGAGAGAGGGAATACAGGAGGGAGAGAACGACAGAGAAAAGAAAGAAAGAAAGAAGGCAGCACTAAAAATTTAATTCTGCTGCTGCTCTTAAATATTTCACATGGCCCCCTTTCTGTGATGCCTGACAAGGCTTAATGCAGTTTTCATGCATTCATGTCTTTTTCTCTCCCCTTCTTTTTTCTCTCTCTCTCTCCCTCTCCCCCCCTCAATCCCCGCCTAACTTTAAGAGTATGCATACAGCCTTGTTCTTCGCTGTGACTCGTTAAGCACATGTCACTAAAAGGACAGCTGGGGTCAGTCTCAGAGAGAGGTCCAGACCCAGTCTGAGTCTGTGGAATGATTCATCAGGCCTGGCAATCTAGCACGTTCTACGCCTGTCCCACATCTCATACACATATGCATTTATTAAAGGACCTACAGCGTATCAGGCAGAATGCAGAGATATGACTCATAAACAACTTTGGGGTCCATATCAGGGAGAAACAGAAGAGGAGAAGATTTCTTCAGGAAGGCTAAATTGAAGCTAATGCATAAACTGAAAATGAAAGACTGAAGGTTCAAAAGTGATTTTTTTAAGCTCCTGCATGATGCATTTTTGTAGTTTTTCATAATTTATGACTGATTGGAGTTACAAGTACTTGAACTCATTTGATCTCTAAAATAAAACTCTGATATCAGACTGAGATACTCACATTACAGCACAGAAATGGAAAACATGTATAAGAAATCTGTTTAAAAAGGCAAACAGTAGTCTACCATGACTGGCAGTTTGTCCTGGCATGCACGTGTACTGACTCTGCAAAGGTGAAGACAGGCCATTCCAGCCCTCTATTCATCTTCACCCTCTATGATCACCTTCATAAACCCTCTATATATCTTTACCCTCTATAATCACCTTCATAAACCCTCTATTCATCTTTACCCTCTATTATCACCCTCACAAACCCTCTATTCATCTTTACCCTCTATAATCACCTTCATAAACCCTCTATTCATCTTTACCCTCTATAATCACCTTCATAAACCCTCTATATATCTTTACCCTCTATAATCACCTTCATAAACCCTCTATTCATCTTTACCCTCTATGATCACCCTCACAAACCCTCTATTCATCTTTACCCTCTATTAACACCTTCATAAACCCTCTATTCATATTTACCCTCTATAATCACCTTAATAAACCCTCTATTCATCTTTACCCTCTATAATCACCTTCATAAACCCTCTATTCATCTTTACCCTCTATAATCACCTTAATAAACCCTCTATTCATCTTTACCCTCTATAATCACCTTCATAAACCCTCTATTCATCTTTACCCTCTATTATCACCTTCATAAACCCTCTATTCATCTTTACCCTCTATTATCACCCTCACAAACTTTGTCTGCCAGGCAGATTAGAACAGTCAAATGAGCAAACAGATTTCAAAGAATGGAAAGGGACTAGAATATTGAAGATCTGATATGATATAGATATAGACCAACGTACTATGGTCTTTGTTCTACACATGTCTGTAAACGTCTATGGCTTTATCTAGCTCATGTGGTCCTCAGACCAAAAAAGAAAATCTATCGTTGAGATGGCAACAGTATAAATGTATCACATCATTTTAAATGAATTCATTGCCAATACCCTTGCCCAGCTTTGCACTCCTAATTGTGGGATAACGGTCTTACAAGTAGACTATTTAATATCCCTCCAGCTCTTAAAATGCCTCTCAAAGCCTTGTCTTGACAGAGGAGGGTTATGGGACACGTTGTGGGAGGCTCTGGTTGTGTGAGCCGGTCCTGATTAAAGATTCAGGCTGTCTGTGTCTTTAACTGCTCTGTGGAAGCTTTCAGAGAGCCCAGTGCTTTTCAAACAGCATTAAAAATACATGCATGGCTAACGCCAACTCACTCCTGTATGCAAGGCATTTTTTTTTTTCCTTGGGGTTTCAATTTAATTTTGCTAAACACTCAAATAAAAAAAACTGGACCACAATCTGGACACACATTCGTTCACAGTGTTACCTAGATGAGGAATGTTCTAAAACAATCTGTGATTTTGTAACTGTAAAAAGATTTCTCACGTGGTGAAAGTGTATTGTGATCAAAGTGTATTGAGGGTATATAGTACTCCTGAGATCTAACAGAAACAAAATGTTGAGAGAAGCTGTTTATTGAAAATAATATATAAATGGCTTCAACTTTCCTATCAAATCTAAGTGTTTTCAGTTATGCTTCCCTCTGACATAAAAGGGGGAAACATTCCCTAAAATTAAGCTAACAAGAAGTAAAATGCCTGTTATCTAGCACAACATGTACTCTGCATTAGTAATACTTTCTTTCTTGTCATCACATGATCTCTCCAAAGTGACCCTAAGACAAAATTGAGGAACTGTTTACTGACTTTTGGTTGTTTTTTGATCAATGTCTGAGAAGAAAGACATAATGAATATAATAAAATAAAATAAGCCATGACCTCAACATGTATTCCAATAGAGGGAAACAGAATTAGGGGGTAAAGTGGGAAAAAGTACCACATGGGGCACAGAATACTGCAGACGGCCAAAGTTGGGAGTTGTATGGGGGCTGCGTTAACTTGGCCAGACAAGGAGGCCAGGTTTTCTCTGTCGTGTGGCGTTCTGTTTGGGCAGTATATGAAGGACATCCCAGACCTAAGAGAGAGGCACTTTCTGTCCCAGTGAGTGAGGACCCGTGTCTGCCTGACTGGTAGAGAGGGGGATGTAGTCCTGGCTCTACTGACTGGCTGATCACAGTCTACCATATGCCCCGGCAGCTGATCCTCAAAACCACTCTACACACAAATACGCGCGTGCATACACACACACACCCACACCCACACCCACACACATCCACACACACACACACTTAAGTGAAAAAAGGTACTCTTTATTACATCACCAACAGAAATGACAACAAAAATCACACCGAATCCCTGGAGGCTCCCTTAGTGGGTGATGAGCCTTTAGCACTTGGCCTGGAAAACAGACAAAGAGCGGGAGTCTGGGCCTTTGAAGCCAGAGCACTCTTAAAGCCAAGCGCCTGGCCTGACTCTAGCTGGCTAATGGACAGACAATAAAAGCTTCTCAGAAACATGCTGAATGAAGGACTGTTGAGAAAAAGAGAGCAGACCCGGGCAGGGCCCAGGGCCTCAGTCCAAACAAAGAGGGTAACGTCATGCGCCAGTGAGGATGCTCCTCCGTAGGTCAAACACACACGTACCGTGGCCCCCAAACATACACACACAGAGGCCCCCTCTGTATCAGTCAAGCGGAACCCCATTCAACATTGAAGGGCATCAACTCTTTACCTAAAACCCGACGAGCTACTCTCATACATCAGTAGAGACTGGGTAGTCCAAATCAAGGGGACCTCCACACACTGGTTCAGATGACTGGCATGCAAATTGGACCTTCATCTATCACATGGTTCGGTTCATGGAATCATGAAGATACTGTTCTTCAGGGAATTGTAAACAAAATGCCTACTTGTTCTTCTCCACCCTGTTTATTTGTCTGTGTTGTCTAGGTACTGGAACATAAAATGGAACCATCTGCAAAAGAAAACTGATGATCCCCAAAATGGAGCTTTTTCATTGATCTAAAGCAATAAAATTACCTGAGAAAAATTGGCCTTCAGTCTTAATAAATGATATCCACTGTTCAAAATGCATATAGTCAGAGGTAATACTCTTTAAAAATGGCTTGAAATACAAAAACAGGCATGAGTGTCAGAGTGGCCATTTGTACCAAATAAGAGATTCCACAAGAGGAACACTGAAAAGAGGAGCAAGCCTTGCAGCTATTTTTACAGTGTTAGGTTTGAGAGGAGTTATATTAGGGGAGAAAACAATGTCTTAAGGGTATGAACAGCTGGGAAAGAAAGTTTGATAGACATGACAGAGAAGCACAGATAACCATCTCAGCTATTCTATACATATCAACACACAGACCTCAAACAGATCAAATCATAAGGATAACATACACATGACAAAGCCCTTTCAGGTAACTCTTCATACCTGTATGAGGTGTGAGGGTATGGTCATCATAGCGACAGAGAGAGAGGATCGCAGGAGGGCTCGTAAGGCGTAGAGGAAGGTCGTGAGGCTGTGCAAGTGGGTAGGATTCTCTCTGCAAGACAGGTCGTCACACCACAGAGCTGACCCCAATGAGTGAAGGCCAAGTCTCAAAACATTTCGGACCTTAGACTGAGAGTGAGAGAGAGAGAGAGAGAGACAGACAGTCAGACATACAGAGCTTTTAAACCCCCCCCAAAAAATACTGTGTTACAAAGTTTCGTCTACATACTACGGATACACACAACATATAGATACTGCACCAAACTTGCACGACAGATCTGTTTTCAGTGACTATTGTAACTAAGTAACTTAGTCAGCAGTGGAATTCTGTTACTACTGAAAAGACCTTTTGTTTTTGGAGTAAGGGTCACGTAACTCTTAAATAACGTGAATCCATGAAATAAATGGCAGAGCCAAGTCCACACAACACCTCACTCAATCAGAACACTACATTCAAACGTGATTGGATGCTGTTGTCCAATCAAGGCGGTTGCCTGACAAGGCCACAATATGCATGTCAGCCTGAGAGCCAAAATGTCTGCTGGAGGGTGTGCCAGCACATTCTTGGCACAGTAGCACCCATTGCTGGCCAAATGGGTCTTGATCAGAGGAGTAAAGGGTACTCTTGAAAGTGGAGGGCACTCTCGAAAGTACAAAAAGTGTGATTAAGAGTTACACCACGTTAGGATTCTCTTCATTGTGATTAAAAGGTATTTGGGACCACGATGTGTTGCTCGATGGGGGATCTAGAACTTCTGAAACTGAAATTTTTTCATTACTGCATTACATCAAACAGTTCCCATACATCTACTCTAATATACATACTTACTGAAATGTGTAGTATAATTCATCTTGTTCTTGGTCTCTCTACATATTTAAGCTGTAGCTTCAGAAAGGAATTTAACTGTAGCGATGATAATCATTTTTCATATCAGTAAGTTTAGTTTGAAAATGTCTTGAATCTTTGCCACTAAGCCTGCAGATTAGCACAATCAACAGCTCTGGCTGCTCCCCTCTGGACTGACTCATGCCTCCTTTCTCTCTGTGGTGATCAGGAGCATCTAAGAAAAATAAACTTCATTGTTGTACGATGTTTCCAGTCCTTTGACAAGTTTGGGTTCAACATATTCGTGGAGAGGGTGTAGTTCACTCATAGTCTATTTGCTCCCTCTTTTCCACTCTTTCTTTTTTTCCTTTATCCCTGTATTTGTGCACTTGTGTATATCTCAGTTGGGGGATGGCCGTAGGTTCCTGGTCTCTGTGGAAGGCCAAGGGGCCCTTAAGGGAGTAATGGCAACATGCCTGCTGCCATGGCGATGGGAGAGGACGATTCTGAAAGCTGTTGACATGAAAAACCATTCTAACAAGGGGAAAAAAAAAAATCAGAAACCCTAAGTAGTGACCAGAGGATATGTGACTTCATGGAACACGGTCTGGTGACACGCTACACGCGACTGTCATTCTGCGTACAGAGGCACACATGGGGTTAAGTTTCAAATGTGTGAGCAATCTCTCTGGGCATTCTTGTTTTTGTGCCCATGTTCCCTCAACCTCATCACATTCCTCTATGATGCCAACAGCACGACGCGGAGTGGCACGCTTTGATGATGTCAGCACTTAATCCGGCGTATGAGTGACAGAGGAGATGACTGCCAGGTTGAGAAATGGAGGGGCCAGAAATGTAGGTGAAAAAGTTTTCATCACACTTGTACTCACACAGCAAATTACCACCGAGAACCAGACCAAGGGCATTCCACTGCACTCTCTCACCGACAAAAAGAATACATTCAAATTAAGAGAAATGACAGGATCTCATCGAAACACTAATCCCACATAAAACTCATTCCATCAGATCCATCATGAGATTTAAGTGCTCGTATCATGTCACCTTGACAGTCTTTCACACCTACGGACTTCCTTTGATTTCTAAATGATTTAGTGGGCGTAAGTGCTTCTTACTTACAGATTAAGTACATAATCCATGAAACATTCAGATCAAGTTGCTTAATATGTCTGAATTACAGAAACAGAAAATGAAAACAAAAGATCTTACAATTTAATACATTATAAAATAAATTAAAGAGAAATGGTGTAAAAAAAAAAAAAAAAATCAATAAAGCCCCCACAGAGGCCTTTAAGTTCAGTGGCCACAAAGGAGACACAGAAAGTTGGAAACTGATTAAAAATGAGAAGCATCTCCTCTGTGGTCCTTGTCCCAAAAGGCAGAGCTCTGGCTGTCTCAGTGGGGGTTGGGAGAAAAGCATGGTTGGGGCTGTTTCTGCGAGGGGGGGTGAGGGAGGGGGGGGGACCCCTCAGTAAGAGCTAATGAATATGAACAGACAGCAGGCATATTGCTCTGTGTCTGTCTCAGCCTGTTTACCACACTGCTAATGGGACACAGCTTTAAGAAGAGGGGACCCCGGGGACTACAGTTCTCCCCTGAGAGAGATGAACATAACACAGAGAACATGACAAGAGAAGGAAGGCTTAGAGAGAATGCCTTACAGCAAAAGGTCCCCGGCTAAAAAAGAGGGAGCAGCGGAGAAAGCTACAAGAGAAAACTGGCTGAAACAGAGATAAAAACATTCTTCACTAAAACTAATCTCAGATTCATGTTCATGTTACTTCCACAGTGTTTAAAAGCTGAAGATATCGGCGTGTCATGATCTAAAAAAAACCCCCAAAAAACATTGCTTGGACCAACAAACAAAAGTGCAAATTCTGAAGTTATGAAGATGTGTATTGAAAGCTGAATGTTGTCTTGAGATCCCAAAAACGGCAACGAGAAATCCTGACACTGTACATTTGCAGCAAATTCTTCTGTGAAAACATGACAAGACTCCAAAAATATGCATTGTAGTAGACATTTCATTGGGTGAGACAAATGTTATCTAGGAGTCAATTCATGGCACGGTGGTCATTTAGATACAAAAAGAAAAGATACTTCATGGCATTCATTAAACTTACTTGCGAACTGGATCCATCAAACCCCTCCCTCCGGATTACTGTCTGAATGGACTTCAGGAGGGCAGCATAGGCCTCTGTCATAGGACTACAGATAAGACACAGAAGGAGAGGCACTGATGGAAACTGAGGGGCGCAAATGCAGAAAATCAAAATCCATGGCAGCAAAAGCCTCATGCACAAAATGAAACAATGTTCTGCACTATCATTGAACATTTATTTAACGTTAACTCAGTGACTTCATAATATGCTGATGAAATTCTAGAATGTACTTGATTTAAGTAAGTGCATATACTGCAATAATCATATGCGATTGTTAGGAGTATTGAATATTCTGATGACACCGGCAGTAGAGTGCTTTTCCCTTCACCCTGTCAGAAAGAACAAATTAGCACGGCTCTAATTAAATCAAATTAAATTAATTGAATGCTGTTGCACCTCTGTCAGCTCCCAGAATTCCCCCTGAGCCCTGGATGAGCCTGAGAGCGCTGAAACAGAATCTCATCTTAACGGGACAAGGCCTCCGAACTCAGTGACACAGCATTTCTATGTTCAACCATTTGGAAGATGTGCACCATTAATAAAGGAGGTCAAAACACTTGACCTGATCTACCTCCTTCTTTTCGCTCTTTTGTCTTTGTCGACCATGAAAACACCCAAACAATCCATACACAATAACGATAACGATGAACAATTTCTCTTTAAATTGTTGTCGTATATTGTCCTTTCCTCATAAGTCGTACTAATAACGCCCCTCTTTATTATATCTAGAAGAAATTGCCAAAATAAAGTAAATATACAGTATGAAACAGAATTCATTCATTCATTCCTTTAACACCACAAAATGGCCCCTAAATAGAACAAACAGTGTAGTGTTAAACAAACAGGTCAGAGCCTTGGCCTCATTTCACCATTAAACACTTCCTAATAAATATGAGGAATTTAAAGCTATCGCAGACTTACTGTTAGTGCTTCGTGGGCAGTGTATAATCTCCCCTTCATTTAAAGCACGTTCTTTCCGGCTCACTTCACCACTGTGTAATAATGACCACATCCCTATTGTGACACTCAGCAAGTCGCTAAGATAGCCATCAATTACCCACCAATTGAGAACTCCAGTTGAACACTATGAAAACACACCTTCAGTTAGCCCTCGGTCACAACCCTTTGCAGAGTGTTTAACACACACTCTCCCCAAGCCACACAATGGCCAAAGACATGTTTCGCGTTTACTTTTTTTTTTTTTCCTTCAACACATACAATGGTGCGGTCTGACCTCGCCGAGGTGATGTTTGGCTTTACAAACAGAAAGAAAAAAAAGTATTTCCCTTCTTTGATTAAGATCTAGGAAGCACTGGAGAGAGAAGGGGAGGGAGGGGGGTGGGGTGGGGGGGGGGGGGGGCTGGGAGACAGCCACCACCTCCTGACCGCAGTCATTGTGTTTGAGACACAGAGCCCCCGCTGCCCAACTGAGCGTGCACTGTTAAGGTGCTGTCCGTGGAGGATAATGGCCGACAGGTGAGCTAATTAAGATCACAGCCAGGCAAGCATCAGGAGTACAGCATTAGCTCCCATCTTAAACAACAGGATCCCAGTCACCTGGAGAGCAATTTGTGCCAATTACAACACGTAGTGAAATGGAGCGATTTAACAGTCTGGAAAGCAACATGGGGCTTTTCTTCTGCGGGTGGAGAAACACAGAGAGACAATGAAGGGTTTCTGTCTCAAGACGCAAGGTTGTCATCTTATCTTGCTGACATATTGATTTATTTGAGGGGGTGATGTGACAGGCATTCAACAGTGGTTCAATCTCTGTATTTGGAAAATCCACAAAGCTAATTTCCTGATTTCCTGGCCTGCTCAGTGAATCCTATTTTTATACAAATCTTTAATTATTCTTACAGAACATGAACCTTTCCAAAAGGCATGTCTAAGTGTCTTTTAAAGTCCAATAGCTTAGGTAGCCTACTACAACCACACTGTAACAACCACAGTGACACAACCGATAATTAGCCAAGGTAGTAGCATAACAGCATGGTGATAGAAGAGTGACTTGAGAATGTTTAAAACAACTTGGGGTGCAACATTTGCCATCTCCATGTCACAGTACAATGGACAGGACATCATGAAACAGGTACACATTTACCTCAGCGAGCAAACACAGACCTGAACACACACAGCATCCGACTATATGGTGCTCTAATGAGGTCAGCGGATAAACAGTTAGAAGCCCTGTGTTTGCAGACATAAAAAGCAGAGAGAGGCTCCATAAAAGAGAAGCTCCAGATTGATTTGTTTGCCCTGTGGCGGTCCGTTTGACTTTAATGTAATGAGTGCTGGTACTAACCCTCCCAACATAGGCACACTCAGAACCGTAAAAGAACAGCACAGTAAACACCATTCCAAACTCACCCCAACTCACTTTTCAGGAGAGAGAGGAGCAACTTTAAAACCACCTTATTAAACTAAATAAACACTATAAAGTCTCATCCCAGCACTCCTCCCCACAGACCTGAGACCATTTATGGGCGATGGTCTGGATAATCAAACCAGTCTTTCATAGATAAAAAAGTATGTTAAAAAAATGTGATTCTATTTTTCATGATAACAATCCAATGAAGTTAACTGGTTATTAATGAATGAATGAGTGAATGAGTGAATGAATGATGCATAAAGAAAGATTACACCGAATTTATGGATCACTCATGGATAAGATCACCGATTTACAGGTCTCTACCTTGATTGTGTTGATTTTGCTGGTTCTTCTCCTGTAGGGAAAAAGGTGTGGCATTTGGCAGTCTGTCGTAACTCTGCCTCCATGGTCTTGGAGACATCGTAGTAGTGTCCAAATCTTGATGATGCAGCTAGTGCAGTCTGTAGGGGTTAAAACAACAGATCAAGACGAATGAGAAGAGTCTAACATTTTAATTCCTTTGTTATTTATCCAGTATTTGCCCTACCAAATACACTCAAACACTAGACGCAAACACTAAATAAGAGGTTCAGAATAATTATCATTGAAAATATGCTTAATTGGTAATCATATCAAAATACATTGAGGCTAGCGTGTGTGTGTACATTTTCATTTTTTCCAGTGTGACTTTGGACATTATAATCAGTAAGTAACAAAAGGTAAAAACATCCAGGAGTTTTCTTCTCAGCTGTTCATGCTCTAAAGGTAGAGTTAAAAAAAACAAAAGGGTAATCCAGAACAACAGCACCAAACTGAATATGTCATTCACAGGACAAACAAAAACACAGCAAAAAAAAGAGGTTAACTGCATGATGTCTAAGTGGTGTTGACAGTTTTTCAGAGGAGAAAACTCTTATGACATCACAAGAAAGACAGGAAAAGTACTCTCACTTGAAGTGAGTGATCTGAATTCTGAAATCCAGCTGAATTTCGCCTGATTACGTCATTCCGATGTCATGCTGTGATGTTGTGCCCTCCGTTATTTGAGGCAAGTATCACTTTGTGTTCATGTACCCACAGCTAGTGTTTTCATTCAAAAGACAGGGTGTGATCCCTAGTGCCTTTGCTTACAAAATGCTAGGATGAAAAAAAATCCATCTCGATAATGCAAGACAGATCTGACCTAAGGAGACAGTGGACTCTCACTACTCCGTGTGTATCAGTGTGTCCTTGCTAGTAAAAAACAAATTCATTAGTGCTAAATTAACGGTTTTTCTATCACCCCAAACACAGGACAACACATGAGTAAATAAAAAACTGGTACATTTACTGGGTGTTAAGTAAGTAATCATTTCAGTATATTCAAATAGTTTTTCTTAACAATATGAAGAGCTATGTAAATGAACCAATCACAGTCTAGTTCCGTTTCAATGATTTTGTAGTGAGAGAAACCACTTGTCCTTGTGAAAGAACACTTGCATGTAGGCACATGTTTTCATAAAACTTTAAATTTCTCATTTAAGTTTCTAATGAGATGGAGTCCTATTGTAAGGTGAACCCCTAATCTACTCTTTATCTGGATCAGTGACCCTAGTATGTCCCCTCCCTAACAGATTGATGGTCGTGGGCTCATCCTCGCTTTGTGGGTAGGTCGGGTCGACCCTTTCAGCGTTTTGGGCTGGGTCTTGACTGCCTGAACTTTGATCTGCTGCCTCCATTGAGGGAAAGACTGTGGGGGGGGGTTCCTCTGGATGCAAATCCTCTTCTTGCTTTATTTATCTTTGTAAAGATACCGAGGTGGGAAAATCGTAAAGGGACAAGGAGAGTGTCTCTGAAAGCCAGTGGAAAAAAGAGAGCGAGAGTGACAAGTAGTAAGAGAGAAAGTGAGAGAGAGAGAGAGAGAGAGAGAGAGGGGGAGAGAGAGAGAGAGAGATGGAGGCGGGGGATCTCTGGGGACACACTGGTATCCCCCTAATCTCCATTGCGATTTGGATTATAGGCTGGGACAGGCAGAACGGAGTTTTTCTCAAAGCGGAAGAAAGAGTGTAGCGCAGGCGACCTAGGGAGGGCTGGCTAGGGATTTGGGGGTACTAAAAGACCATGACTCATTGTTAGGAGGGGGGACTGCTGAATGGGGGCGCCATGTCCCACTGTCGCCCCTGGTCTTAAGCCCACCTAGAACCAGCTAAGCGTGAGTAATCTGCCCAGGCAATGAATGGACTGACGAAAACCCCATTCACAGCACTGGGTGGTTAGGACTTGATATATTTATTACTAGAGACAATTATCCCCTTTAACAATGCGCCCCATTGCAACCAAAGAAACAGATAGTAATGATGAAGGAGAGAAGGAGGCAAAGGGAAGAACAGAGGAGGAGCAAACAGAGAGAAATGGACGAGACCATAAAGAGAAAGAGAAGCACAAGAGGTAGAAAAAGAAAACTTGATTGGGGTTGTTAAAAAACTTAAAACATCTCCAAGATAAGGAAAGGAGCCGTGTACATGTAAATTACTGACATTTTCTATAAATGAACAGCAAGATTTAGATATTTATCCAGGTTCTTTGTCACTGTAGCATCTCCTCTTTAGTATGTCTGATTTCAGACTACCTGTATTTTCGGAAGGTTCTGGTAACGCCAAGCAATTTTCATTGATTCTGATGTCTCTGAGTCTCCTGATTGGACAGGTCCCTCTGTAATGTTTGTGCTGGCAATGTCGTCAAGAATTGGAGATGGGAGTTCCTGTAGTTGATGAGAACATAAAACAACAACAACAAAAACAGCAGTATTTAACAATGTCTGATTTGCACAACAGTACTATCAGCCATAAAAAAATATTATGTGTATATTTGGTCTGATAAGATGTAAGTTAGTAGTGCTTTTCCACGTAAATATGGCATAAAAACATACAACTCATAATTCTGAATACAATTTAGTTTACGTTGGCATAATACAGTAGTTCGTAATTAATTACAAATACAATGAGTTTAAAATATAAAACCCTGAACAACCTTTACAACAACAAAGGTTTTGTTTGTGGGGAATCAGGTTTTTCTACTTTTTTCTACTGTCTCCTCAGGTGCAGAGTGAAGCAAACTCAATTAGGTCTGTATATCGACTGTCTTACAAATGAGATGAAACTCCATGGGCTGAAAATATTCTCTCAATAAGGAAAAAAACAAAACAAAACAAAACAAAAAAGAGCGGTGCAAAAATAAAATGAGGAGAAACTCCACTCCAGGGAATTAGCACAAAGGGAATAACACAAAAATAAAAGCACGTCTCAAAAATAACCCCTGAAACAAATACAGGCACAGTTACATGAAACAGAGGGCCCTCATTAACCTAAAACTGACAAGGGGCCAATCAGGGGCCAGCATCAGAGCCTCTCCTGACCAGTGTCATTAGGGTGATTCCAGCTACGGCACACAGGTAACTCCCTGAGCACACTGACAAACACACGCTTATGTGTACCTGCCCACTCAGGGACAGATGGAGGAAGAGTAATGAGTGTGTGAGTGAGAGTGAAGGAGAGCTAGCAAGAGAGAGAGAGAGAAATGGAGGTGGCATCACTGTGGAACAGTTAATGTCTAGGAGATTAGTACAGAATTAGTATAGATGGAGGTATTGAGCATACAGTGAACAACTGAAACTTGTGAGTGGACAAAAATATCACACAAGGCCTACAAAAAAAACTCTGTACCTGTAATATGTCTTCTGGGCGATCTCCAGCAGATGCCACAAAGAGTTCATGACCAGAAACAACTCCCTCGGCCAGGAAGTACTTAAGCAGCATTCGCGAGTAGCTGTCATATCGGTCTTCCTCTGTTAACAACAGTTAGACAAAGTCAAAGTCACCAAATGAAACTTCAGCTAAGGTTCATGTTTATTTCGATTCACAGAAAAACAAAGGTTCTGACATGTGATCACATGTGTATTCAGTATACTACTGAAAAAAACAGGGTAAGACATAAACCTGGCAAGAAAAGGATTAAAAACAAAGTGTTTTTGATAGGCACAGGTTCAAATGCTCCACGGCTCCACATCACCCATACACTGTCTTTTCTCCAGTGGAAGGCTCTCTCACCAGGCCAGCATGGCCAAGGCTCACAGTGCCTGACTGTAATGGATTTAATGGGCAGACACTGGTCTGAGTGACGGGACAGTGAGTATGAGCTGAATTATGTTTTGATGAATGCAGAGACACTGAACGTGACATGGAGAACCAGGGGGGGTTGCTGTTTAGGATGCTGTCTGTCAGCGATCGTCCACACTGAGGGAGAATGCGGGGCCACCTGTCTGGCTCATTTACCTGGACACAGTGATGAATCTCAACTACATTTCATGCCTGGCCAGCATTACACGCAGAATGGCATGAATCAAGGAGATGCTGTGGTTTTGGTAAAACGAGTTGCACTTGACACACAACATCTTATATCCCTACGTTCACTGCTGATGAGGTCAACCCTCAAATAGAATTTCAGTTCGTTCATGTTGTTTATGGCATATTTCTTCTGAGGTACAAACAGATATTTAAAAGCATAGCAGTGTGAGAGAGAAGCATTTCATTTAATTTCATGGTTTTTTTTTTGCAATGCACTATGCAAACACCTTTAATAACAAACTGTAAACTGAAAAAAAACCCCCAAAAACTTGGAATTAAAAATATTCTCTGTGTAAGTCCAGTTACTTGTCTGAGAGTTGGAACTCCGTGATCTATGGTAAATGTACAATTAACATTGCAAAATGCCCATCCCTGTCTAAATGATCAAATCCTAGGATCCAGAAGTCAAACACCCTATTCTGACCAGATCTCCCAATCATCACTTCCAATTCTCCGATTCAGCAACAGCCCAATCAAACCCTCCCTGAGTGACAGTAACATCCTCCTCACTCTCCCACTCCTACATACACACTGACTAACATCCTGGATTATTCAGGACATGTCCACCTCTGCCTCTCCGCCTTCCTTACAGACCAGGATGCCTCACATACTCTGTCCCCACAAATTCCACAGCTCTTCAGTTTGTCATCAGAAGAACTCCCCTCTCCCTTATTGATGTGTTTCTAGGTCAGCAGGCCTTTGTGGCTTTCAGAGGCTCTGACAAAGGCACCCAGATGGGCCCTCTCAAGATGGGGTCTATTGTGGTGCCGTTTCTATGGCGCCTTACAAATGAAACCTGTGGGGGCCATTAGCCAAGTGGGGGGATTTTTAGGAGGCGAGATGGTGTCTGAGCAGGGGGCTACATCTCTGGTGGACAGACAACAGAACATTAGAACAGATCAGTCATTCTAGAGGTGATCCCACCCCTTAAGCTTTGGAGCTCAATTATGAGAAAGGAAATAACACTCTGACTCTCTGGTTTTTAAGAAACCAAGAGACTTTAGGTATGAAGAAGAAAAATACATAAGACGACAAAGAGAGTGGAGTGACTGAGTGAGAGAGAGAACGAGAGAGAGAGAGAGAGAGAGAGAGAGAGAGAGAGAGAGAGAGAATTCTGGAGTCAAACAAAGATCAGTGAGAGTTTGGGTCAGTACTACTATTCTCTTGCTTCCATATGTTTGGTGTCTCAGTCCCAGGCTGATTTAGAGTGGTACTGCTAATAGAGATCAGACTCAGTGATGTGCCTCTAAGGCCACATATTCAACATTAACAAAGTACAAGCAACTGTGTTCACAAAATATCAAATATGTGATTGTGAATTCATAACTAAGTATAGTAAATGTAGTTTAAATTATTTTTAGTGAGCCAAAATAAATAAATACATGTGTACATCCACACATGTATAAGCCCAAGAGACGGCAGAGCAATGTATTACATTAATCTCTAAAATTAGGGGGTTTACCTCCTATGTAAGTAAATGCAAACTTGCATAACAGGTATTGCTACTAGTCCATTTCAATGAAATATGGTGTGATAAAAGTATTTCACTGGCCACATTTGTTACTGTTTGCAACATGAGTTCAATATAAAACTATTTAATTTTTCTGCATATAACTGAAATCAAATATGAAAAGCTACCAAATTTGAACTTAAACCCTCACTCATTTCACACAAGATATATGACTTCAATGTTTCCAAACACTAAATATTTGCAACTATTTCATAACCTGTACAGGATCCTTTCCACATGTTAAAACATTAAAATAAAGCCCAGTGTTTACATTGACTTATTCTATAAATATTTTGTATTCTTCCTAGGCAAGAAAGTAAATGGCTTCCAAAAAAAAATTAAAAAAATATATAATATATATATATATACACATACATATATACATACACACACACACACACACCACATACATACATACATATATATATATATATGTATACACACACACACACACACACACACACACACACAGACATATAGTGTAAGTATTTTTACACCCAGTAAAAGAACAAGATCATCTCATTTAAGCTCATTAGGCATAATTCTGAGAAATTTTCATTTCATTTATAATTTATTCACATTAAAATTTGACATACAGAGAAGAGCATGAAAAAGTGTCAGAAGAGCAACAGAAGTCAACCAAATGTAGTTATATTGCTGGCGAAATTCTTTGTCATCAGTTATAAATATGATTGGCTGTACAAATTTCACAACTGCTCCAGATGAGATGGGAAAATCAGTGGGTAAAAGTGATATACCATCTTCTACATGAGGTCACTCCCTCTCTATAGTTGTGTGAGTATAACCTTCATCTTCAGAATGCAGCTGTATTTCTGCTTGCATTCTCTTACATGACATAGTCAGACTGTTCCACTCTGGAGAGTGTACACTTTAATTAGTCTCAAAATCTTATACAATAAAGTGCCTTATGACAAGATTAAACCATTCCCAGAATCACTGTGCTAATTTAAAACAAACTCTTAATTTTGGGAATGCATTGGCCTGTTTAAACAGAAACAAAACACCCCCTGAATTACAGAAGATTCATAATGCCAAAGATATTGAGTTGACAGTAAATAATAAGTTGGTAGTCAATATTCCTAAGCAAAATGAACAAAACACTGCTTGATAATAGACAAGTAACCTACACACTTGAAACAAGCATTTAAATATATATAGCTTACCAACAAGCAGGAGAGTTCCAACTGCTAAGCCACCGCCTATAAAACAAGGGCAAGATCGTATGCATGAGGAAATGTAAACCTTAAACACCGTCTTACTTCCTCCTACTACAATTACACGGAACACTGCAATGTTCCTATGGATGCACAGCAAATGTATATTATATGTGAAAACAACAAATGCTGTTTTACACCGTCTGCGTATGCGTACGTGAGTGTGTGTGTGTCTTAATATTCATGTGGTTTGTGTTTGCAACATCGACACTTGATATTTGTCACTTAGTTTATTAAGACTTATCTTTGCCTGATGATCAAATGTACATTCTAATTGCACTTTGGAACATGACTGTAAATATAATACATAACCTCAGTAGCAAGGTTGAATGGTACGAGTTTGAACCTCTAAGTCAGATGTTTTCTGTAAATATCCATCAATTCTCCATCAATTCTATATTACTGAACAAAACCAAATATCATAGCTCATACTTAAACACATATTTTGAATTTTTTGCTTATTTTGTGAGAACTGTTTACAGCGTTGTTGATTATAAGGACAGGAAAACTCAAAGATTTTGGCTGTATTTTACATTTTATCGTACGTTTTGCTACTTGACAACTAGCACTGTGAAATTACAACTGACCGATTACATAGTCGAGAGACGTAACACCAGTTGAAACTATAAGCTGTCCGTTTTGAACAGACGGTCTTGTTCCTGGGATAGAAACAAGTTTGCTCCTTGATTTTTTCTGAAAACTTGTGGGATTAGAAGACAACCCGGCTTTAGTCATGCTTTTCGTAGGCGCCGCCATGATGTTACCGTGTTGACGGAGCATGCGGAACTTGAGAAGTACAAGTGTCCAATCAGGGAATGAGTTACTGTCGCTCGGCCAGTCAGATCAACGTTTGTTCCCAACTTGTTTATATTCGCAAGGTCAACGGGCAACCTGTCAATGTGCTCGTGAAACAAAAAAAAAAACAATCAAAAGGTAGAACTGAGGTGAGTATAGCAATTATGTTCTATATGCTGAAAGCCACCAAACGTTTAATTGAAAGTTTAAATCGACACCATCAGTGACATCCCTACAAAAGAAATTCATGGGGTACCCTTTTCCCTCTAACTGTTAGCTATGTTGTGCAATTGCTAAAGTGTGCAAACCGATTCGCTTGGATCTTGTCTTGTTGCCTTCTGAACATAGGTTATCTGTGACACAGTGAGTTATTCTAAAAGCAGGGTTCTCCCCTTTGGTTTCGTAACCTATAAAATAGCCAGATGAGCACTGCGAAACAGCCAGATGAAGACCGGCGCGATGTAATTGTCAAGCTAATTTTACATTAATGTGGGCGGATGTCATGGGTCATCCACATACATGCCGCGAACTCATTAGTTTATACCTAAATGTCTTTCTGGTTACGAAGAGCTTTCATTTCCATGTATTGACTCCATTTAATTCCAGATTTCCCGGTACAGAGGTGTAAGGGTATTCACAAAATTACTAACAGGTTTAAAATGCCTAGCCTTAAAACTATTATCTTTGGCAGGTTTAAAAGCATTGTCACTACCTGCGTGTCTGTGTATTCCGTGTTAAGCCTTTTTTCCAGTAAATGAGAAGAATACCTCGCGTGCCCATTGTTTGTCAAACGTTGAAGGGATCCTTAGATATTCAAGTTGTGTAGAAATAGTTGCTTTCGTGAAGCAAAACTGAAATGACACTTAACTAAACTTCTTTTATTTTACACTTTTCCCAAGTAAATTTACTTTATTCCTGCAGTAAATGAGTGATTTGTTATGGAAAAGCTTTTTATAACAAATACAGTGTAACCTTTTCTGTAGTCTATAGAAAAGATCTGCAGGTCTCAATACTTCTAAAGAGGACTTATACATAAGCAACTGAAAAAATCTGAAACTTGTAGTATTGTTACCAAATTATGTCCTCTATTATTAGATAATAAGAACATCTAGCCTTCATCAGTATTTTTGGAAAAAGAAGGCCTATTAGCAACATGAGGCTTATGTTAAACCTTTAAATAGCAGTTTGATTGAAAGGCAGCAAGGTAAGAATTCTATTACTTTCTGCACAGTATTGACACACACTTTTAAACACACTGTTGAGGAAAATGACAATAAATGGCAACTCTCAGGTAGTTAATCAAAGAAAAAGTCTTTCTGTTAAAGACACACAATTACAAATTAACTGATAAATATGTATTTTCATTTAAAATTTATGTTAACTTGATTGTCATAAGTGCACAGTAGTTAATATTTTTTAAAAATCCTGTTTGCTTTTGTAATTTTATAGTAATTTTTTTTGTCAGTTTTATCAATATGTATCTGGTGCTACTGTGTAATTCTACCAGTCATAACATGTCATGGGTTTCCTGAACAGGTTGTTTGGGTTGTTCTTGTGTGAGTCTGTGCTTTTCTAAAATCTGTGGATAAGAATGTCATGGCACTAGCCAGGAGGGAAGTTAGATTGTAATCTACAGTGAGTTTGTTTGCTTAGTGTTGAAAGTAAAGTAATAGTTTCAGATGCATGGACAATTATGAGGGCACAGTTGGTATTATTTTTAACCCCTTGACTGTTCTTTTCCCTCTTTGTTGTCTTTTCTTTTTTCCAAAAACAAATCTTTAAATTTAGGCCACTTCTGTCTGTGTATTTTCGAAATGCAGGAAAATGGAACATGTGTAGTTACTCTAAATTAATCTACAATATGCTGCTATACATAGCTGTTATTATCCTTTAGGAACCAGTTGTAACATTTTGGGTGTTCTCACAGTCTGTTGGTTGACTTCATGTTGGCATGGGTGAGTATCTATGTGAAGGAAGGGATATCTGAGTCAACTGAGACCCATTGTGAAAGGTTCACTGGATAAGATCGGTTATGTCTTTTATCACCGTCTTAGGGCCAGACGTGAGCTAAAGGTCATTACAATAAGGATTAGGTTCTGTATTCCATGTCATTGTAAGAACACCAGCCTCACTTCCCTTTACCCTTAATCACGGTGGTTTTGTTCACATCTATACTGGTTTTAAACAAACATATTGTCAGTGGCTAGCTTTTTTTAGTAAAGTAATTTGCTTCTAAATTGTCTCCAACAATATACATTCTAAAGTTTGTTTGATTTCAATCAGGCTTTTATAAATGACAGACAATGTTGTATGTTCTGTGTCCCCTATGAGTTTACATCTGTCCCTCTTACTAGACAGATGTCACCATCTAGGCCAAATCTGTTGGCTTGATTTTGATTGCTGCAGTGATATCATTGGAAACACCCCCTGAAGACCCCCTGGTTAGCGTGGCTCTGAACCTCAAACCTCTTTTAAAGAATATTTAAGACCAATGAGCACAAAAAGAGATATCAATGTGGCCACCCTCAGCTGCCTTCTGCTGCCCAGATCCAGGGGATCACAGTGGACTTCCATCGCCACCTGCCTCCCTGGTTGCCTTTCCATCTGTGTTCTCGGGGGAGCAGTGTTTTATTTAACACTGTTTGGATTCATGTAATCCTCTTAAGTCTCACAGTATCCCAAAACATCTCTGCCTCATGTTTTTCTAAGTCAAAAGTGTCATGGAAACAAGCCCTGTAGCAGGTCTTTTGTATTCTGGTTCACTCTTCTCATCACCATCCCTGATGACGCCCCCCCCCCCCCCCCCCCCCTCCCTCTTCAGTCCCTTATTTGCCGTATGGGCCAAACTAGTTTAACATAGATGGTTATCATGGAATCAGACAGTGGCAGTGGAGATGAGAGAAGGGGACAAGTCCAGTGGGAATTAGCCGGTAATGTTTTCCAGAGGCTATAATCTCTTTATTCTCTGTTTCCAATGAATTTGGAATTGCAAGGTAATCACTGCTGGTGTGAATGACAATTTAAGCACCAGTAGAAAACCTCTTTTAAGTTTTCTGCTCTCACAAATTGGAAATACGGCCACATTGGCAGTTCATTCCATGCTAACAGCTGGGAGCCTCAGAATCTTACCAAGAACATCCAAAACATAGACTACATTCTTTATGGGTAAAAGTTAAAACCACACCACGTTAACATGTTCCGCAGTAGCTGGGATTTCTAATATATTAGATGCCCTGCTTCCTTACCCCCTTTTTAATTTGTTTTACATGTTTTTGGTGATATAACTTCCGACTTCTGATTCCCATACATCACTAGACATTATGGAATATTAAATAAGGGTGAGGGAGCTCCTTGAATATGTTTCTCAATGGCTATGTTTGTTTTGGAGCAAGTTACTGGGGACAAAAAAAAGTTAATTTAAAAGTTTCATTCTTCATGCCTCTTTGTCAAATGATCCACCTGTAATGTGGATTAAAATTGGCCCACTCTATTACACTTGAAAATGTTTTGTTTTTGCAACGGACTGTGGGGAAACTGTAAATAATAATAATGGTGAACAATACGGTTATTATTATTATTTTTTTCCTACACTTTAATACCTTAAAAAAAGCATTTGAAAGAACTCATACCTGTCTGGGAAATCCTTCCACTCTGTTGCATTCTGGTTGTCTGGACACACAGAGCCACAGATGGTACAGCCAAAACTGTCTGTGTGACTCTCTTTGTATTGTAGTATATATACATTTGTCATGTAATCCAGGATTAAGCAGGGCCTGGTGTTAATTTCCCACTGTATCACGGCATCTATTTTGGGTCACTCACTTTCCCAGCAAGGGATTTAGGGTGCAAATAGACCCATTTGATCTTAACATACTGGAGGGCTATGGGTGATGGAGCTCTGATCAGATATCTGAATGTTTGTCTGATTTGGCTTGATTCTAAACAACACACCCACGCACCCCCCATCATGCACAAGCACATGTGCTCTCTTTCACTCACTTTCTCCCACTCTCTCACTCACACACATGCACGCACATACACAGAGGGTGCCATGGAAAACCAGGCGGCCGCATATGGGCTGTCTCTTGATATCATTCACTGGCCATGTAATCTTATTATGCTAAATCCATAATCCTTACCTATGCTGGATGCCCAGAGCAGCAGTGGTGCTAGTACTAGAAAGGCTGGAAGAGGTTTGCCTTTCTGATGCCTGCCATGCATTTTGCTGAGCTGATCAGCAATACAAGCAAGACCTGTCCTTGGAGGTCAGAGAGCGAGAGGTAGAGAGGACAGGAGAAGAGAGGAGAGGATAGAATGACAGATTAGAATGGAGAAAATAAGACACTGGCAATGTAGAGAAAGGAAGAGAGGTTTAGAGTAAAAAAATGATTGATTGAGGGAAAACAATAAAGAAAAAGCAGAGAGGAATGGAGAAAAGCTCTGTTTATGTGAAATGGAGACAAAATGCAAAACACAAGTCCAAGATTCAGTTTGATTTTTCTTTGGGATGATTTTCCCTTCCTTCCACCAGGGAAGGTCATAGGACAAAGGAATGGAGACCACCACCACCAACAACAACAACAAAAAAACTAAACTAAAAAAACCCCAAATAGATTGACATTTTTCTAGGTCCATCCAAAAGTCAGGAGACAGATATGGTAGCTGTCCCTCTGAGCCCCCGTATTGAGGTAGAAATACTCCGTGATTGAGGGAGCCAGTGGACAGAGTGCAAATATGAGGATGACTGATTCTTATGGGGTGTGGGCAAAAGTCTCAGGTAATTATGGTATCTTTAAGTGGATGCGGTGGTTGGGCAAGAGTGGAATGGATTGCAGACAGGGGAATGGGTGATGGCTGATGGGTAATGGGATTAGATGCAGCACCTTTTGTGGCACACAGAGATGGCCACCTGACACTTGGCCTGGCAGAAGCTAGAAGGGGGTTAATCCTCCCCCATCTCTGAGATGGTGTTCTTGATGCAATAGAGCTTTGCTTTGCTTTGGTTTAGTTTCTACTTGACTGACTTTGCTTAATTCCATCGGCAGGTTGCAGAACACGAGATTGGAGGAGATAGCTGATTTTTTTCTTTTTTTTTTAATCGTACTCCCAGCGGAAGCTTTGTTCTCCCATATTGTAGACTTTAACATTGACCAGTCATCGTCTTTGCCGTTCTGTTTATTTAAAATGTGATATTGCTTAAATGTTGTCTTTGCTAGTTGTTTTTTTTAAGAAGGTTTTCTGGATGTGTATGAACATGCAAACATGTCCTTTATTGACTCTCTGCTCATCTGACAGCTTTGACAGCTAAGGAAAAGTCAATACTGGGAGAGTAGACGGATTGTTTATCCGGACCCTTTTTGTGCCGTGGCGTGAGGACAAACAAAAGATGTACCATTCAGTTGCCAGAGTGACAGTAAAACTTGTGGATGAGTAGGGATGACCTGATCACAGAGAGAGACGTCTGCCCAGACTGTTACCTGCAAACACGGGTGTCAATTGGACTGTCGTCTAGGGGGTCAAATGTCCAGGGTCAGTGTTTTGCTGACAGGCTTTTAGGAGCTCTCGAGAATGAAACACCAGTGGCTCTGTCACCTGTTTCTCAGTTTCTGAGAAACGGCCATTAAATGTGTGGAAACCAGAGGGCATTTTTACAACTCCACCATTAAGTAAATCCTTTGCAGCATGGCTCCTCTGAAGACAACATTGTTTTTCCTGTAGAACGTCTTGTCTCATATTTTATGTTTAAAGTATTGTTTATTATAAATTGACCCTTCAGTGAAACAGATACAAATTTTAACATTTGCTTTCATCTTTTCTTGGTAACCTATGAACACTGCAATCTATGTACAAAACTAACATCAACAAGCTTTCATCGTCCATGGCACGCAGTAAGTTCGCTGCTTTCTTTCAGGTGGTGGGATGCTCCGTCGTGCGTTAGGAAAAACTTTAGGATTTATTGGTTACACCATCCAGTATGGCTGCATTGCTCACTGTGCCTTTGAATATATAGGCGAGTTTGTCGCTGTGAGTATTGATTCTCATAGCTCATTTGTGTTATTTTCGGAATAGTTAAACGCCGTAGAGTTTAACGTAAGTTGTTTAATATTTTCTTTTACTATCTGCTACTCACAGTGCTCTGGGCCTTCTATGGAACCGACGATCATTAATAATGACGTGGTCTTTTCAGAGCGAATAAGTCGCCATCTGTGTCGAATAGAAAAGTAAGTAGCTTAGACGAGCCTCTCAGCGTTCGTTGAAGTTATTAAAAAAACAAATATCGTATAATGGTTCAAACTTCCAAGTACAGTTGAATATTTTTTTATTGAAATCAAAGGCATTTTGCAGCTAGATAAAACAATGTGCTTAATTTTATGTTTTTATTATTTGATTATTGCTTCCTTGCTTCCCTTCTTGTTTATAAAAAGCCAAGAAATGTATTGTTTTGATAATAATGATTTAGACTCCTGATAACCATTTAATTTGTGCTTTTTTTTCAGAGGTGATATTGTTATAGCCAAAAGTCCTTTTGATCCGAAAATGAATATCTGTAAAAGAGTCATTGGGCTGGAGGGAGACAAAATCTGCACAAGCCGCCCTTTGGACACCTTCAAAACACACACTTTTGTAAGTATTGCCAAAGAATAGTATTCAGCTGCAATGCAGCTTGCATAATGAAGATTTGTTTCCCCTTAACTAAACAAGAGGTAGTCCTCAGCAAGACGTTTAAAATATAGCATTTTGATCATTGCTGTTTTATGGTATACAGCACTGTTCACTCACCTTTTTAGGGAAGAAGGCATTTCAGTTGTGCGTGTATATATTTTGCTGTTGGGTAAAACATTTACGTTTGACAACAAATGCTTCTCCCAGATAGTATACTCCAAGTGACCACGGGGCCGCTCTGTCAGTGAAATAGCTGGGGTTTTTTTTCTTCTCTTTTTTTTTTTTTATTATTACGGTTTTCACCTTCGCGGTGTGAAGCTCTAGTCTGTCATTTTTGTGGAAGCTGTTAGCGTTAGTGACAGTTGAATAGAGCGAGTGATGAAGAGAAAGAGAGCGAAGAGAGAAAAAGAGAAGAGAGGTAAGGGAAGTCATTGGAACAGCACTAAGGCTCAGTTAAAGTAAGGGCAGGTACACATCCTCCTTTAAACTTATCACAGAGAGAGAGATTAGATGTGGGTTCACCTATTAAACCAATGAAACTGCTTTTACCACAAAGAAATTGTTACCGGACCCGGTCAACCGATATTGACCAGCCAACACAATCCTGTGACGCTCTGATCGAACTGTGTGTGGAAATGTTCAGTGAATACTTCCAAATGACCAGGCTTACTAATTATGTGTTTATATTTTGATGATGTTACGGCATCCATTTGGGTTGTTTCATATGTTTGACTCTGCATTTGTCTATGGAGTTAAGTATTGTCTTTAACTTGATTTTCGAGCTGTATGCCCCGTAGCTTGGGAGTGTTTGTCATTCTCTGGGTCATGCAGTTCTAAAACAGAATTATGTAATGTTGTCTGAACAGGTCACTGAGGACAGACCTCTGTACTAAAGGTGTGATCTAGTTTCAGGGCAAAACCATTTGTTAAAAGTAAACAAAGATTTGTGCCAAGCTGTAGAATGGAGGAATTGGTTTAGGCTACAGGGCATATGTTAATAATGCCCGTGGTGGTATGGATATGCCAAAGCAAAAGATCTGCCAGTCAGTTAGGATTTTGACTGACAGATACATGATGTGCTAAATGATGTTTGTTAGTTTGCTTTCGGCCATGTGATTTTTTTTTCTCTTAAATTTTTATTGTACAATCGCAGATTTAACATCAAGACTTCAAACAGGAAAATTCACATCTTTTCTGGTATTAATCGTGATTATTTTTTTTTCATTACCACCACTTCCTGAGTTGCATCTATGGTTGATATTTTATATTTCACAACAGAATTCTAGAATTATCACAAACACAGCCAAAAGACAGATGTCGACAGCTTAGCTTCTGCTCCAGCAGATGACAGTAGAGATTTTCTGTGGATGGGAGCAAGCATATGTTCACATGAAAACGATTTTAACAATACAATATGCCAACGCATGTTCTTATAGTGAAGAACATTTTGTGATGTTCGTACAGCAGTTCACCTTTTGCTCAATCCAAATTCAATTTCATAGCACAACTGGACTGGGTTGGACTACTTTTAAAAGTCTTCCAACACATTTATCAGATTAATATGCCTAAAACGGATGAAAGTGGGCTGTGTGCTAAAGCCCAGACCTGTATGTTTTTTCACCAGAAATTACAAACATTATATCTGAAGCTCTTACCACTCAAACTTTTTAATGGATAAAAATATTTGAAGTACCGAAAGTTGAGCAACACCAAATAGACTTTATCATATTGTGATGGCCATTATGACAATGTATTGTGTGGTTGACCCTGCCCACATACATAGGGGATAGAAGGCACTTAATTAGGGCCTTGACAGCCCCTCTCTCTTCATGTGATGAGATTATTCCTAATTGGTGTCAGTGTGGATCAAGCCTCGGTCGGCTGCCAATCCGGCTGGCAGGTCTCGCCCTGGTGTAGACCCGGCAAGGGGCTCTGAAAGGCGTGGCCTCGCCCCTCATTTTGGGAGCAGGGGAAAGAGGGGTGAAGGTACAGAGGGCAGATCTTAACCATCAGCCATAATGAACCATCTGAAATGGCAGGTAAAGTCATGTGATCACATTTGACTACTGTGACCCGTCTTCTCAGAAGACACCACAAAAACGCCCGATTATCCCGTTCATCGTACATAGAGACAGTCATTACCGTCTCAAGATTATAGGATGGCGGTTTCTCTGTGTGAAGGTTAAGAATTTAATGAACTTACTCTCATATTTATGCTGATTGTTTGGGGCAGAAAATGTAGTGAACAGCCAAACGATTTTGACTGTGATCTTGGCGGAATAACTGTTACGTTTGGGGTTTTTTTTGTTTTTTTTTTTCCACTAGGTACCAAGAGGCCATGTGTGGCTGGAAGGGGATAACCTTCAGAATTCCACGGATTCTCGAAGCTATGGCCCAATTCCCTATGCTCTGATTCGGGGCCGTGTGTGCTTGAAGGTAACAAGGGAATCTTCCCTTTACACAACCCACCCTTTAACCTTTCAGATCATCTCAAGGCTTAATACGTGGCCTTTTTAAATTTCTGTTTTTGTTTAGTATGTGAAGACTTTTTAGTTTGGGATTTAAATGCAATACTTTCTTTTTTTTTTTAAATTAGTGTTTGATTGAGAACTAACAAAGTTCACCCATATGCCAACACATTTCAAGATTTATGGGACATTTTGTTTGGAGGGTCTTTTAATTTTTCATGTTGTGAAATTGTAATACTGCCTCCAAACCAATCAGCTCACCTGTCCTGTCTGTCTGAATGAGTCATGACAATTGCCACAAACAAACTGTTACTTTATTTATTTATTCTGAGGAAGTGCTATTTGTTAAACTGTGGATCTTGCCAAATTTCTGTTTCCATAAAATGTAATGTTTTTTTTTTTCTCTCCCATACAGCTGTGGCCACCACATAGCTTCGGTCCTTTAAATGAAAGCCCAAATGGTGAACGGATTACACGAAATGACTAAGTACAACCTCTGTGGTGTAAATACAGTATTTTTTGAAGCATTTTTAAACAAATACATATTTATTATAACCGAATACTGGTGTCTTTTTTTTACTGAAATGTATCTGAAATGTAACATCTTCAAAAAGATACTATCATACCAGTCATAACCTTCCTCTTGAAACATTATGTCAAAATATTTATTAGTTTGTAGAGGTTTTCTTTATTTCATCTGCTTCTTTCTGTCAGAAATGATAGTTCAAAGACAACTCTATAGTTTACACAAATTAGTCTCTCCTTAAAAAAAAACAAAAAACCTCTTATACCTAACACCTGATGTGAGAAACATCCTCTGCAAAAACGCAGCATCAGAGATCAGTGTGGTCAGAGTGACAAACTAGATTTACAGATGAATCTTTTTAATCCATTCCAGAGCACATGCTGAGTAAATCATAGCTGCACACTGTTCAGATCTAAGTCATTGACATATTCACCTGTCATACTTGTTAGAGAAGAACACTCTTATTTACTGTTTTTAAAGACTACAGAGAAACCAAAGAAGGAGGGAAGATAAAAAAGAAACCTAAAGAAAGTAAAAGACAGCATCTTTCTCTTCTGTTCCTCTCAAAAAATGTATATTATTAAATTTGTGTTTACCTTTTTGCTCTTGTTGTAAAACAACACTTTTTTAGTCTTCAATATTTCAATAGGCCTCGATGGCAATCTGATAAAAAAGGGATTACATATCCATTAAGTCATGCAATATTTAATGCACTTAGTAAAGCAGCTGTGTTCACATTCAGCGCTGACTGTTGCACATTTTCACTGTTTCTATTGCTGGGGGAATTCATGGCTTGGAGAAAAGGAAAATATATTTGTTTCCTACAAACCCCCATAACCTGTGATCAGCTTCAACAGGCAATTCACGTCACAAAAGAGTGTGTCCACATTGTAAGAGATCTCCCAACAAATTTGATCTTGCTCTGATTTTCTCCCCATAAACAAATTGAAAAAAGCACTGGGTGGATTGGTAATGCAACTTAAACCACTGTTACAGAGGCTTAATCAGAGACCACACTCAAACAGACTTTTTCAGATACCCATCTAGAGACACACTCAGAGAGATCGGATCAAAACAATTATTACAATGACTTCACCTGGGGGAATGTGTAACACACATCAGAGATGATGCTCTAGGGGAGTGTGTAACACACATCAGAGATGATGCTCTAGGGGAGTGTGTAACACACATCAGAGATGATGCTCTAGGGGAGTGTGTAACACACATCAGAGATGATGCTCTAGGGGAGTGTATAACGCACATCAGAGATGATGCTCTAGACTTGTGTGTAACACACATCAGAGATGATGCTCTAGGGGAGTGTGTAACACACATCAGAGATGATGCTCTAGGGGAGTGTGTAACACACATCAGAGATGATGCTCTAGGGGAGTGTATAACACACATCAGAGATGATGCTCTAGGGGAGTGTATAACACACATCAGAGATGATGCTCTAGGGGAGTGTGTAACACACATCAGAGATGATGCTCTAGGGGAGTGTGTAACACACATCAGAGATGATGCTCTAGGGGAGTGTGTAACACACATCAGAGATGATGCTCTGCTGATCTAGCTGATGTTCTGCTTACTGTATGTCTGCTGTTGGTATTGTTGCAGACCGACAAGCTGAGTTCAGGCGTCTCTTACAAGAGCTGACTGGAGTCATATGTGATGCAAGTGACATTTGAGGTGTAGAATATTTGTCCCGGATATCTGTGATTTTGTTAGATATAAAATGTGCATGTTGGAAATTACAAAGTGTTAAAACAGTTCTTAAATGAATATATATACAAATGTATAATCGCACTGCAGGTTCTCAAAGCAGTGAAGGCAGGGTTCTAAAGTCATCTCAGGTGAGTGGCCTCAAAGTATTCACACCCTAAGCTGGACTAGGCGCACTGCTGAGTTTGCAGAAACTGCAGAGACTGCTGATGGTGCTGGTCGGACAGGAAGCTGTCAGGTAGATTAAGGTGTGCCTGCAGCTCTTCAGTAGACAGGTCAGGTGCAAGTGACATTATGCACAATACACAATATGCATGACCCACCCAAACGTGGAAGTCTCTCAAGAGGTCAGTCCGATGAAACAGACAGAAGATGGCCTATATGATGAGATCTGATATCCACGTCCAGGCCAGTGTTCATTCTGACTTTCAGTTTTCAGTTAGCTGCAGTTTTCAGTACTTATTTTCACAGATTTCATTTGTCTTCAGATCTTTCTGACTATTTGGTGCAGAGTTACATAGCAGAAGTTTGATTTCACTCAGCCTGAGTCGGTGGAAAATATAACTTCACTCACATTGAAGTTGCCCAACAGAAAGATTTTGCTTTGCTTCAAAGGCAAATTCCTCCTGTACCCCTCTGATTACACCCCCACCCCCACCCCCATCTCTCTCTCTCTCATGCTCTCTCAATCTCTGGTTCTCTCTGTGTTTTAGCTGATTAGGAATTGACTTCTTCCTTTCAGTAACAAATTAGACAGGTCTTTCTTTAATCAAGCTTCAGTACAAGTTTTAATTAAAACTTCACAGTCTCATTTGATCAAGGGACACGATGAGCCTGTCTTTGTAAAGAGGCCGGTGGACATCAGACAGACAGAGGAGGCATTTTCCTGTCCATCATCTCCTCTCATGTCAGCATGTTAATTGAAGGACGTCTCTCCCAGTGGATCCACTCTAGACAGATGGCATTATGGGATACATATTCATTGCAGCATGCTGTAGTATGTTCGCTGTGATCAGAGCTGAGAGGATAATCAATACACATGTGCCACTGATCAAAGTAATTCTTTTGAACGAAAGCCAGAAATGAAGTTTACCAAAGATATCAAATTGGAAATCAGAGTAGTTTATAGTAGTAGTCTTTCAATGCTTATGCTCACATTATAATATTTAGTATTATAGCTTTTTTTTTTTCCTTTTGTTGCAATGAAAGGAATAATACATCCTCTGTGTCATTTTCATTAATGTGACCTGAAAGCCAAGGATGAGAGAGGGGAATGCTCCACTGTTTATAGGAGTTATTTGTTTGGTGGTCTGTAGTGTGTGGAGAAAAGCTACCACTGAGCTCTGTCAGTGGTGGGCTGTTGTGTTTTCATGCCACAGACATTAAGCACTATAGCAGTGTCTTCTCTCCTAATGCTGTAGAGGGGTTCTGTACACTCGCACAAGGATCTGAATGGAGGACAGGAGCTCTTTTCCCCTTAGGCTAGGGGAGATAGACAGAGCTGAGAGAGTGAGGTTAAGGGATGGGACTACCATCACTCTGCACAGCGGCACGCTGAGTCCGACAACCCTGACCTATATCCCATCACTGCTTCATGCGCACACACACACACACACACACACGCATAGGCACTCACTCTCACACAGAAAGCATTTTGTGAAGGACAGGGTAAGTGTTCAAACACTGAACTCTTCTGGGGCACCCTCACTTCACTATTTTAGTTGTTTTTGCTGCGTTATCTTTTTCTGTTTTCCTTCCCCTGTTGGTGATGGCTATTGTGACAGCACAGACCTGGGTTGCAACAAACTGGATTTGTGCTTTTTCCCTAACAGATCTGTTTTTAAGGAAACAGAGAAAAGTATATAAAACAGATCAAACTCAGATTTGTATATCATAAGGCAATAAGTTATAAGTTATATATCGTTACACTCACTAGGTTTTCAGTGCAATACAGCAAAGCATTTTCAAGATGACATTCAACACGTCAAGGCAAATGGAATCACAAGACAGTGAAATGTAAGTTACAGGTGAGCTAAATGTATTATTTATTGATTTATTTACATAAGTGATATTCAATGCAGCATATTTCTATTAATATTTCCTGTGCACAGAATACAATAATTAGGATAATCGAAATACACAGAAATAAAAGATTCATGCAACCAAAGCCTCTCTCCCTGTTGTCTGCTATTGGGCAAACTTGCTATGAGGTCTAGACTCAAAAAGAGCCACTAGTCTTGAGTCATCAGGACCAGGAAACAGTTTAATTAGAGCAGAGGAGGAGAGTCAGGCTTGATCTGCCAGTAGAAACCTGATGTCACCAATCTGGTCTGACAGAGACTCGCCCTCTGAACAATTTAGCAACCCAGACAGGGCACAATAAACAAAAAAGAAGCAATTCCAGACAATGCTAAAGAGCACACACAAAAAATGTGGCTTGTGCAGAAGATAAAAGTGAAACGTGGTGCTACAGATAATAACCACCACTATTTCCCACTCCCTAGTGCCATAAATAGTTGAATAATCTGGATAAACAAATAAACAGAACATGTTTGTCAACTCTGGCTCATACAAGTTTGGGCTTGCTATATTTACATTGCCCATACTTTCTGTTTCCTAACTGTTCACAATGACATAAATAGGGCAAATCCCTACATAGAGGCATATGTTGTCATCCCCTGATCAATATTAGAGCTGAAGGAACATTTTCTTGCATAGTTGATAATGGCCTGAGGAAAACTTTCTTTGTCCATTAGTGAAGCCTGGATTTGCTGTTGAGTTGTGTTTCTCTGAGCCTAGTGGAGTCCTACTTTCCTCTCACAGGTCTATTCCTGAGCTGTGGCCGCATAGACCAGAAAGGGTGAAGCTTCTTTCTCACAACAGGCCCAATACTTGCCCTTGGGCAAGTTGGGGGAGACGCTGGAACATAACTTAGTTCTGTACTGTACAGCACTGGGCTGCATAGTCATTATATTCTGGCTTTTGGCAAGCAAAGGATTGCGTGCGTGTGTGTTTGTGTTTCTCTGCAGTCGTTGTAGTTCAAAAGCTGAACTGTGTCCAAAGTCGAGTAATGATGCACAGGGTGACTGTGGACTACAATAACCAACCGTCCTAGGCTGGCCAATTAGTGTCCAATGCAATTATATTTCCAATTCTAAACCTGGGAATCGTGGCAGAGTTCAACTAATCATTTCGAGCAATTACTTTTAGAACTAATTAGAATTAATGCAAGGCTCTGAACTCACTGAAGAGGGTTCTATCCCTTCTTTCTTGTTTGTGTTTTTGTTGTTGTTTTCACTTTGTAAAACGAGCGGGCTTGAAAAGGGGTAGAGGGGGAGGATAGAATATCAACTTAGCAACAAGGAAAACAATGCCCTCCTACTTCACTTGAGAATCAAGGCCATTAGCAAAGCCCTCTTCTCTCATGATTTCAAGCAGCACTCTGTTGAAACAGTTCGTTCATTACCTTTTCCTATGTGCAAAATGCTTCCATTGCACCGAAGTTTTGGGGTAAGGCTTGAGAGTAGGAGAATAAGACACATTCATTTACACAGTGCCATTGTACAAAACTTAGCATATTCATGTTCATAGTCATGCAGAGGTGATAACACAGTGGAGTCTTTCTCAGCATTACTGAAGTTCTGAAGAACATAGGGCTCAAAAAGATTCTCTTAAGTAAAACTTAAATGAAGAACAAAAATGCTATCAGACTGCACTAGACCTTTCACTAAAGATCATCAGCCCACCTTTTAATTAAGATCAACAAGAGACAACCAGCTTCTAGCACATTTAACACAGCTTTGATGTGCAGTCATTGATTCAATTTACTTAAAAGCTTCAGAGTAAAGCAGCGCACCATACAAAAACAGGGAGAGGATTATATTGACTCCAACTGAGAAGATTAAGAAGCTTTATATGGGATTTCACAGACTAACACTTGACAATATCTTAGAAAGTGTTGTTGGCGTTCTTGGGTCTTAGAGAGTAGGACTAGCATATGACAGAGATCATGTAAGTGATTCATTTAAGTCATGCAAGTGTTTTCCAAAGAATTTGCATTTCTTCTATCAGTGCATTGTGTCAAATTTACCAACATGTGCCTGATTGTCCGCAGACCACTGAAAAGGGGCATGTAAATGAAAAGCTGATAAAGACATTTCAACTTGACCAAGTCCACTATTCTTGGCTTTGTAATGAATCATGGAAAAATATCAAATAAAGGGCTCCCTTCCATATGAAGGGTCCCCATGAGTAATATGGAAGAATGATTTACATTTCATATGGAGTGATTTATGATTCTAATATTCTAGTCAATATGTGAAATCAAAGAATATTTTTGTGTTATATATTGAAATAAAATGTTACATTTCAAAAACTCCTCATGGCCAGTCAATGAACACTATTATGTGTAAGAGGAAATATAGAAATTACTATGAAAGGAAGCCCAACCCAGGGTCAAAAGTGAAATGAATCCAGCCCGGTATGAAGTTTACTGAAAACAACACTGTATGATGTCTCGATACATTTTAGACATAGATTGACTGGATTAATCAGGGTTTCAACATCCAGTCCTGTGAACAGAATTCAGATTCCTCAAGCTGCACGCCATATTCTAATAGAGAAAAAAAGTGGGAGGGGCTTTGGAGGGTAGATGTAAAGCCAGTCCTCTGCATACTGTATGTCTTGTTGATTGGACAATCTCAAAGTGCATTATGTACCTTAGCTGAACTGGGCACCCAAAATATAAATAAAGGGAAATTTATAAATGGGCAAGAGAATAACATCACACTGCTGCCACCCAATGTTAGATGACAGAATCAGCTGAAAGGGGCATTAGCGTCAAATAGTCTGTAACTCAGGCAAAATCTACCAAGCTCATAATGTATAGGTTCAGTGGTTTGCTCACATGTTGAGAAATGTTTGCTTTATCAATTTTGAAAAGATTGTTCTTCAGTACCTATAAGGAGCATGCAACAAAAATTTTTGACATGAAATTAAACCTCTACGTTTCGTTGACTGAATGTAAACGTATTCTTTGTTTATTGCTTGGTAGTAGTATTCTCTCTGTACTAGACTGTGTTTCAGTTTTCTTGGAATTTAAAAGCCTATCACAACTTAACAATATGACTACAATTGTTGTTATTTCCACCTTCAGGTTGAACTTTTCTGTGCATTTGGCCATATCCCCCTGGATGTGGCCTTGGTCTTCTGGGGAGCAAAAACCTGGGCATTTTTTTTAACTTTTGAACCATACATCAGAACAATTAATGGTAAATACAGGAGGGTTCATATTAGGGTTCATATCCTATAATGGTTTATCTTTGTTGAAATCCCAAAGTGGGCTCTGCTTAGGAGAGGGTCCAGACCTCCTGGGCCAACACCTTGGTACTTTTTGCCTTCACTGTACACTGAGGGATAGATTTTGACCATAGAAGCAAACATTTGAACTCTTCATTCAACAGGCACATAGAGGTTAATGGATGGAAACACCACAACAGAACATCAGGACCTATGGATCTGAGTTATATGCTCTTGATTTAGACAGTTTTAAAACTCATCAGTAAATATATGAGTCTCTTAAACAGAAGCAAATAAATATTTTAAAAAGCGTCTCATATTTATAACAATCACTTTTGACATTTTGAATTATCTGCTGTTTCTGTGATGTGTCTTATACCATGGATACAGTGACTCATTTGATCATGATTGAGGTTATTTTGTTCGTTGTAAAGTGATGCCAGTACCTCCACAGATGACTGCATGGACTTCCTTTGTACTCTTAGCCAAGAAGCTATGGTGAATTTGCTTTTGTGACAGCATTTTTGCTTTTCTTGTTGCTTATAAAAATGCATACTACTATTGAACAGCAGTGGGGTTGCAGTTACAGTTTTCAGCTGTGAAGGTGATATCAGACTGAACTTTACCAGTAATCTTATTATAGTTAGGTAGCTATGTGACATGCTATGTGGCAGAGTATGCTGATGGCAATCTAACTGACATGTCGTCTAACTCAACATTAAATCTGCACTACAGTAATACTAGAATAATCGCATATTATTTTAATTTAGGAAATCAGCTAGCCCTTTAGAATGTTTCAGTGACATTTTTCTTTTTTCCATATTTATGTACAATTATTCAGTAGCATTTATGGATATAATAAATGTATGAAAGCCAAGACATTTCACTTATCGTGCAAAAATACTCCTAAATTTTGAAAATGATGTCCGAGGCCGTGTCTTGCGCCAGAGGCTCCTCCGTTTTTGTTTAAGAACATTTCTTGGAAGTGTGCATTAGTCAGCGTCACGCCACTGCCTAAGGCTTTTATGTGCCTGGGGACACTGTCATTTCAATCCTGTGTAGTTAGACGAGTGAAGTTTCATTAATGTCCAGCTCTTAGTGGATCCACTGCTTCTTTTCCAAATTCTTTATCTGAGATGTTGCGTCAGGAGATATTGACATCCTTAGTTGTCTGATTTGCATATAGTCAGCTTTATCTATTGTCACTGATAGTAGACATTGTAAATGTAGGCTTTATGGTACATATTATCAATGAGATTATATCACTCTGAATTTAGTGAATGATAGGCATATTAGTGAGAGTGGTCACCTTAAAATGAAAGGAATACATTGATAAAATGGAATTCCCAAATTAGTCATTAACCTGTACAACAGAACCGCCTCAGTGGTTTGCCTAATCCAATTAATGTCTGTGTTTGACACTTATTGGCACATACACTTCTTTTAATGCCAATCATGCTAATTATCCTGGTCTTCACCTGTCACTCAGCCCTCCTTCTCTGACACATTTTGCCACAGGATGTTCAGTATGTGCAGGTGTCCACATTTTGTGGCCACCAAATGCACGATATGAGTGACTGGGGTTATTTTTTGTTTGTATGGATTTTTACCGCGTCTAAAACAACGAAACTGTTGTTTATTTATTTAACAATTTCACATGGTAGAACGGTACAGTTTCAGTTAATGCAACTCCTTACATTACTTCATGGGAATTAGTAATTATTGAAAACGGTGATTAATTATTAAGTAGTAATCAATTGATCGTTGCGCAAATCAATGTATGATGAAGGGAGCTAAGACTACACTTAAAAACTTGAACAGATAGGACAGAGATGATGCTCGCAGCTCTCTCCGTTTCTCCTCATTTACCATTGGGTTTGATATTTAAGTTTGGCTATTGTCCCTACCCTGGCTCTGAAAACCTGGCTCTCTGTGCTCACTCTCTGTCAGTAACCTCAGGCTGCTGAGTGAACAGAGAGGCATGAATCATAAATGTGGGCAGGGCTTGAACATGTCACACTTTGTGAAAGCAGACTTATTGTATCCCTCATGAGTTTAAAAACGTTTTATAAATTCAGTAATATCCTTCTTTAAAAAAAAATGTACTATCATGGTATAGAGTCAATAAATTAAAAAAAAAACAAAAAAAAAAAACAAAGTGCACACATATAGTCTATTTCTATAGCTGAAATGCTTCACTGAAACCACGACACGGGCCTAGTTCATAAAAACATTTCCAAAAGAGGATGAGCTTTTTGTTGAACATCCTTAGATGTCCTCATCTGGTTCTCCTTGGCAATGGTAGCTCCAGTGCCACGCATGGCTGTCCTTTCAGCACTGATCTACATGCCAACTATGCCAAAACCTCACCACCCTGCCACCCTCCACTTCACTAGATCAGCGAGTTGAGACCTGTGAAAATCTGGTGCTGTGCAGCAGTCCCATGAATGATCATCCATCTTCAAATGGCCTGTAGGGACCTGGTCCACCATAGCGTGCTGAGGGGTAATGGAGAACAACAGTTGTTGTTGGGAATGGTTGGAAGAGGAAGAGCTGGTACAAAATGTGGCAGATGGGTCAAACCACATGCAGGCCAAGATTAGGACAGAACCCTTCTACGACCAAGACTGAGAACAGGTGAAAAAAAAAAAAAAACAATGCATAGAAGAGATGAAGAACTGTATATTGCCTTACCATAAATAGTGAGTATCTTAAAAATCTGTGGAAATAAGATATTAATTCATTAATGAGTCATTAATTGTAATCTGTATGTTTGAGAGCAAGGTTGGACTTTACACATGCGCTAACACAATCCTACACACTTCCTGGTAGATTCACCTTCTCCTGATTCCCCTTCTGATGAATCACCAACCACTCTCAGATCTCAGTGAACACACTTCACTGCACCCCCCTCTCCACATTATTTATGATCTGACCTTTACTACCCTGGCAGGTCAAGGTATTCTGGTATTGTCCTAAAATATTCCAATTCAAATGGGCTAAAGGTGGATGTACTGCCAGGGTCAAATAAATGTTTTGACCACAATATTTTTGATTATTTGAGCAATTACCATACAGAAGTAGTCTGGTACTACTTAATAAAATGATTAGATCCCTATAGTATGATATGAACACTGTTCTGTACTCCACATTTTACACTCTGTAGTGCATACTATAGTGTGTCACGTATGGAAATCTACTGTAATATTACCACCAGATTTGTACATAGTTTATCAAAGTCTTATGAAATTTAATGATGCTTGCATAGCAGTATTAGTACTTGACATCTCTGTGATATCTCTATGATATCTCTGTTTAATTTGCCTGTGAGTATGTTTTCTTCTGTATTATGTCTGTATTGCTTGCAATTGCTCACTGGAGCGGCACCTATTGCACACCTGTATGGCCATGAAGGGGTCTCCTCTCTCTGTTGTCCTTCTTAAGATTTCTTCTTTTTTTTCCCTGCTACTCTTGGGGGAGTTTTTTTCTTGCCCGCTATGAGGATTAAGTCAGGGGGTGCAGTCCTGTTTTGTTTGTTGTAAACCTGTGGGCATGTAAAGCCCTTTGAGACTGTAAACCGTGATACAGGGCTTTAAATAAATGTGAGCTTGAACTTGATCTTATGATGTACGTATAGAATTTGAAAGGTATTCTTGTTTCCCTTTGCCTTTTCCTCTATTGTACATGACATAGCTGTTACAGTAGTGACTATTCACATTGTAGAAGGTTATACCAATATCTTTTCAGCTGTAGAATTATTGTTGAATGACCATAATTGCAGCTGTAACTGTAGCATCTTGTACGATTACAGCATGAAATTGCCACAGAAATGTCACTGAAACATAGTAATTCTAAAGTGATAGAGAAACAGTTATTTTACGAGATTAGACTGTAGAAATAGCTTTTACAGAACCTCCACGTGGCCCATCTGGGTATAGTTCAGAGGTGTGTCTTACAACTGGGATTCACATGATAAGAGTTAGTCAGGTTGATACTGGAATGACTTGTACTCTAATTGTAAACAGTAACAAGAACATACAATATTTGCCTTCATGAGCTGATGTGATGTGACAGGTCGAGATTGAAACAGCTTCTTCATTTGTCGTCTATTTTCTCCTTGGAGCTCTGTTTGATCAGACGTTTGACAGTCAGAGGACTGGGTGGCACGAAAGTGCTCCTCCCCTGACACGCATTGCCTCACGGTCTCCTGGATCTTAAGCCTCTGGTAATGCCATATAGAATATATTTCCAGATATGTCATATGCTGGGAAAATCCTTTCACTGAAGCACACAGGTAGGCTCCACCACTGTGAGAAGTGATGCATTACTGTCTGTTGCTTTAGAAACTAAAAATAATGGTGGATAATGTGATGAAAATCATCTTGAAACAGAAAAAAAATATGATTAAACAATATTGTTTATTGATTATTTTTTGGTAGATACTGCAATGCATGATGAAGAAAGAGTTACAGTATCTATTCTCTGTCTCTCTCTGTCGCTCATACACATGCACACATGCACGTGTGCACACACACACACACACACACACACATAGGCACTCTCTCTCTCTCTCACACACACACACACACACACACGTGCACATGCACGCACAGGCAACCACACGAGAGACAAGGTGTCAGGAGAAGCTTATTAAATTCTACATTTCCAAAACAGCCCTGCGGCTCAGAGAAAGACACCTCCTAACTTGTACCAGGCCTGTGTGTTTTTGTTCAGCCTCTCTGTCTATCGACAAATGTTGGACACAGGTGATAAAATAACCTGTATTCAGATGTAGCAGTGTCCCCATTCTCCTCTTTGTTTCTGAGGGCATTTGTCGTAATAAATTCCAAATACACTTTGATATAACATTTGTGTTTATATCACTGACAAGTTGACATACCACATTTTGATTCTTAACAGTGCAGGCAACTTCATTTGGAAAATCTTTAAAATACATTTTCATTTCGAAATGGCTTCAAACCCATTCTGTATAGTATACATACACATATACACACACACACACAATTTCACCAAATCCTGAGAAAGACTTGTTTCACTCACAATTTCACTCATGTCTCTGATCAGTTTAATCTCTTTTGCTGGGCTAAGATGCAAAAGAGAGCAGATAGAGTAGTGTATGATCAGTCTGCAGGCACTCTTCTCCACTGAGATACATTAATCCACTCGCTCAAGCAGAAGATTTTCCTGCATATCAAACACAAACGTATTACGGGCAGGCTTCAAGAGACGCTTGCATGCATACCACTGTTGAGAGAGAGAGAGGGAGGGAGAGAGAAAGAGAGAGAGAGAGAGATTCCAAATAATTACCCTTAGGTTCATTAAGCACATACAGTCAACTCCTCCGGACCGATATAGCAGGACATGCTCTGGGAGGCATGTGGAGACCCCACATTTAGATCAAATTTAAAAAAAAACAAACAAAAAAAACAATCTAGCCCTTCCATGGGTACAATACATTCTCTGTATAATTACACAGGAACTACTGAAGATGTGCCAACATTGGCCAAAAACCCAGTCTTTTACATTTATCATAGAAGAGTTTTTCACATTTGTCATGAAAGCGGAAGACCACTGGGGACATCTGGGGCACTTTGAACAGATCAGACCTACAAAAATAAAGGTGAAGGGGCTTAGGTGGTGCTAGTTGTGGGAAGAGGTTACTGAGTTTAAACCTGTGTAAAGATGAGAGAAGAGGTCTCTCTATGGCCTCTCTTCACTTAAATGGACATGACCTCAGTCAGCTGGCGTGCCAAAGCCCAGCGGGGTGTCCGGGCTGCACCCCTCAGATCTCTGCTGCAGCATTAATGATTCTAATTGTGCCTGTCTGGCAGTTGTCTGTGTCATGTGTTTTGCCTCGTTTGTTTCCTTTTTCCCCTTCTTTTTCTTTTCCATCGTGGCCTTGCAAGACTGAGCGCCGCTTTGCACGCAATCATTATTCTGGTTCAGGCTAAGCTTCTCTCTCTCTCTCTCTCTCTCTCTCTCTCTCTCTCTCTCTCTCTTTCTCTCTCTCGCTCTCTCACTCTCTCTCTCTGCTGCCGAGTTCTTTCCCCACTGTGCTGCAGTTTTCAAGAGTCATTTCAAACTGGTTTTAGGCTGAACTAAGCTGTAGTGGGATTGCAGCAGGCTTGTGCCTTACACTTTGCACTGTTAGTGTTGACGATTTTCATGTTTCACGTTTTTAGTCTCCCCCCCCCCCGGTGACAATGAGTCTCAGAGTGGTCTTTTTAAATTAGTTAAGATATGTAACGTCCCCTGCAGTATAATTCGAAAAGGGATAATGTACAGTTTTAGGGAGACAGTTCAGATTAAGTGTAGTGGCAAATTTAAGTCCATCTGAATTAATTAGCACCTCATTAATATGGTCAGCATTTTCACTTGAATGCTAGTTTTGTGATGGTGTTGTCTGTTTTTCCCTCCACGGATCTTCTCACCAAGACTCTTGAACATGATTCTTGAGCGTTTGTCACCTGTTAGAGTAACTTCAGTCACTGGACGAGCCAGGTAAATATTGCCTATGACAGCGAAGAAAGAGCCATCAATAACAGACTTGCAGCAACACTCACTTCATTAGGCTGATAATGAGAAATCTTACCACAGCCAGGAAACCAGGGCCAAACGTCAATGCAATGCAGCTTCACTCTTAGCACGGCAATGCTGCCACCTAGAGCCAACTCTGCTGGGATGGAGAACGCAGACAGCTGCTCTGTTTCCCACTCTTCACTCTCTTAAATTATATTTAGAATATGTATGTATACTATGCATGTTTCCAATCTATATTCTAAATATAAGTTGACATTTTAGTCCCTCACTCATGAACAGATCTAATAATTCTTTCACACATCTTCAGTATTCACTTACCTGACAAAACTACACATTATTTTGTCTACCGCCATGACTGAAAAGACAGAGACATTGGTGAGGGGCTGGGTCAGGTGGTCAGGCCACCAAATGTTCCCATCTTTGTACCCAGCCCCACAGTACAAACACGTACTCCTCTCCCATATGCTACCTTACTCTCAGTGGAGGATAAATTAGGAAATAGGACCCAGTAATGCCAGCTAAAGGTAGTGGAAACAAAGATGAAATGTGGAAAAAAGACAAAAGAGCAGTACCAGAAAGAGGACACCAGGAGCCCATGTTGGAGCTCAGCTGCCCGCACCACACAGTAAGCCTACCTCTGCTCCTCCTGCTCTGTGAGGAGCGAGAGATCAAAGGCAGAGAGAGTAGTGGACAACTACTCCCAGCACGGAGATCAAAGATTACCGTCTACAGCCAGTGTTACAATAGGGATAGGACAGAGATTATCATTCTGTGTGTGTGTGTGTGTGTGTGTGTGTGTGAGAGAGAGAGAGAGAGAGAGAGAGAGACAGAGAGAGAGAGACAGAGAGAGAGAGAGAGAGAGAGAGAGTCCTACCTGTAAACCAAAGGGTCTACCTTCGGAGCTCTCTGAAGAGAGAAATTCTGAACTGTTGTTATGGAAACCTTGGCGCAAGGGGCAAGGGTGATGCCATCTGCCACCTCAAGAGGGAAAATCTGCCTGAAGAGAACAAATAAATAACGGAATAAGTGCAAATTGTAAGGGTTCTCATAAGGAATACATCTGAAATCCTATAAAACATTTTAGAAGTTTATACACCTTTTGGTGTGACAATGATCAGATATCCAGAAAAGTTTTAAGAGAAAAAGATAATAGTGTTTTAAATCCTAAAATGATTCAGCTTTTAGTTAACAAATGATGAAACTAGACAGTAAAACAGATGCAGATATTTCGGCTCTACGGTTCTGCATGCTTTTGGTTGTTATCAAGCATAACTTCAGCCTATTATTTGTCAAGCAGGGAGCATTCAATTCCTGATCTTCAAAGACATTTTCCTCCTGGAGGTGTTGGTGTCAAACTTCAAACCGCTTAAAATTGACCACAAAGCATCTCAGTTTGATCAGTATCTTGGTTTCAAAGACTGTATGGTCTTTCTCTCTCTCTCACTTAAAAACAAATTAGCACATATTATTATTTAAAATTCATATACATTTAAAATGTACTCTAATATTAAGACGGAGATAAGCATTGCAGGTTATTGCACATGGTAACAAGTTTCCATTTTCTGCTTCAAATTCCATTACATCAAAGTGGTATGAACATGCAAAATATGTTACTAACTGGATATTAAACACACATTGAGTCATGGGTGGTTCTGCACTCTTACAACATATCGCTAAGCATATAGTTAGTGTTATAATTGCTCACTATGCAGAGTAGAAAGGTACAGATGAGTAAAAGGGTTTTTCCTACTGTTCCTAATGTTGTCTGTCAGGGTTTGTATTGCGTGATAAGTGTGAGCACACATTCATATTCCAGCAGTGCAAGATTACAGAGCACATCCTACCAGCTTCCATTAGCCTCCTGCTGTAGCCTAGTGGTGTCACAAAAAATATCGAGTTTAGAAGTTAGTCCTACTTTCACATGTACTTTTAATGGAAAACATTTTGTTCACCTGGAGTTTTAAACTACAGATATTCTTAGGTCACACACCCTTTGTAAAGTAGTTCCAGTCTTGTTCGTATGAATGCCTTAATATGTCAGTTATTGTGTAGAGGTGTGTTGTACAAATAAACATGCTGTTTGTTAGTGGGGTGTCAGAAAAGAACCAGAATATAACAAAAATAGACACCACACCTGCATAATGTCCCCGGAATTAGTTTCATAACCGCTCATGACAGATCATAACAAGACTGATCATTGATTATAAAGGATTCATGTAAAGACAATGACTGCTAATGATTAGTATCATTTATGTAAGCAGTCGGCCTGTGTTTATGTATGAGAATATATGATCCAGATGAATGACCATGTGTGGGGTATGTTGAGAAATTAACGGGTGCTCTTATTATTGTTAGGTTTTAGGGGATTATTGAGACACCTCAGATTGTATATTCGTTTTGAGAGATCGTTTTGATTTGTTTTACAGTGCTTGCTTTGGTTCAATGTGATGATGAGGTGAAAGGTTGATACATGGTTTGATGTAAAGCGGTCCGTGCTTGTCTCTATATTCACATTCAGCAACCGCTGATTTTGACTTTCACTTATCAACAGCACAAACCCACACCAATCCCAGAAAGCTGATGAATGCATAAATAATTTGTTATTTTTTAATATGGTGGTTGGGTGTTTTAGATCTAGGAAGAACTGAACACGTAACAGTTTTGTCTTTGGGATCAAAATGAGTGTGACAGTGCTGTTTGGTTAGATATCTGTTTAATCATGGACAGTTTGTTTTCATGGGGTTAAGCCAGTCTGTTTTGTGTGACATCACCCTTTGAAAATATACCAGCACTCTGTTACAACAACACCAGTTTGCATGTCCCTGACATACAAATATGACAAATCCAAGTAAAGTGTTCCATTGCCCATGACAACAGCACCAGCTTGGTGTTTCATGGCCCGAGAAAACCTACATATATTAAAACAACAGTTAAATGTTCTGTCACCATTGTGTATTGAAAAATGGAGTAAAAAAAAGGATGACATGGAAAGAGATCTGTGCCTTCTGTCCCCTGTCACTCCTTGTTATTGAGAACTTACCGGAAAAGTACCTGAGGGAATCAGAGTCCGTCTGGCTCCCATCACAGTCAGCATAACACAAACTGATGGGGCCTTTCTCTTTTTCTTTCTCTATTTTCTCTCTCTCTCTCTCTGTCTCTCTCTCTCTCTCTCTGTCTCTCTCTCTCTCTCTCTCTCGATCTCTGTTCCTCTCATTCACACACACACACACACACACACACACACACACACACACACACACACACACACAAACTGTATGTGTATTTCTTTCTCCTTTGCTCTTCCACTTCTTATCTGTTTCTCTACATATAAAGTCATTTGTCTTTATTTCTTCTTCCCAATCAGTGTTTCCTATCTTGCATACTGTTCATTTTTTCGTTTTGGTCTAGTTATATACCATTGTGATTAAGCAGCAGGCAGGACTTTCTCAGGGCTCTGTCCCTACCTGAACATTATGAATGTTTGGACCGGAGGGTTTGGCGACCAACTCAACATTGCCAGCAAGACTGTGCTGTAAATACGAGACAGTTCTCTGGAGATTATTCATTAACATGTCACTTAGAGCAGTTTGTGTGTGTTTGTGTGTGTGTGTGTGTGTGTGTGGTCTCTGAGAGCAGATGTTAGCTGGAGGGCATCTTTCATTTTGTATCTACACATGAAACACTGTACAACATGCAAAACAGAAGTCCAGCAATGCACTCAGTGTAGTAAATATTGTCCCATTTTTGTATGTTTTATTTGTTAAGAATGTTATCAGAGTTTATCAATACATGGATAACAAATTCAACCAAAGTCAGATTACAAAAGAAAACAAAGCCATAAATTAGGTTCAAAAATATGATTAAGCGCATTTTACATCAGGGGAAGAACAGGAATGTTACAGAGTTAAAGTGATGAGAGCTGAGTGTTTTCTTTAATCAAATTCCATAATATTCATTGAGTGGAGAATAATCATGGAGATGAGTATAGATGCCAGACAGTCCCCTGTGTCTTTGATTTGCTAATTTTACTTCACTGCAGTTTTTCCCCATTTAGATTATTGTGTACATACTCATGATGAAATGGCTATGTACATTATTTTAATAATACATTATGAGAAAC